>NW_028221410.1:138408-177545 GCF_014529385.1 Adiantum capillus-veneris | reverse complement strand
AAAAATAAAAAAAAAAAAAAAAAAAAAAAATGAAGGGTCAAGGTTTATTTCTAAAACAATAACAAAGGGGTGATAAAATCATAATTTTTATTTTCATTAGATTAACAAGTGAATCATTGTGTGAAGGATTGCCTCTACTTAGCCTTGAGCCGGTTGAAAATTGAGACTAGTTGGTTGCAAACCATGGTAAAGGAAGGAACAACCGTAAAATATGTGAGAAAATAGTTCAAAAATCTTGCAAATTTCAAAATTTCTATTAGTATTGTTTATTTGCTTCTTTGCAAAGAAAACTCGACGGATCGTCGCTTAATATAAGAGATTTTCTCGAGCACTGATTAGAATTAAGCTATATAATGCAAGAAAACTCTAGCCATGTGAGACTGTGAAATGAAAGGTGAAATAAAAAGAATTAACACATATATATATATATATATATGTAAATAAAAACAAAAAAAATAAATTTATGTATGTATAGAATTTACTTGAATTATTCAAGATGAAGCTTCACTTCTATACTCTTTATAATGCAGCATAAAATTTTTGAGAAAGGAGAAGGCCTCCACCGTCGAGTTCTCTCCAGGCCTTGCATGGACTCCATCGCTTTTCAGCCTCGTTGTTGATCGCAACCATCCATGCGATATCTATACTCTTTATAATGCAGTATAATTTTTTTGAGAAAGGAGACGGCCTCCACGCGTCGAGTTCTCCTGGCTTTGCATGGACTTCATCGCTTTCCAGCCTTCCTCGTTGTTGACCGTAGCCATCCATGCGATATTATATGCTTTTCCAAGCGTCGCGTACAACTACGCGTGGCCTTGAAGGTACTTTGTTTTTCAATCCTACAGACATGCAGTAGCCCAAAGGCCTATAAGAAGAGTTTTACTTGTTGTAGGTGCTCGCATGCTTACAACGCGCGCGTGTGTGTGTGTGTGTGTCACACACACACACACACACACACACACACACAGAGGGTGACAAACAGTGTGTATGCATTTGTTTGGATGCCATTACTGTGCACTGAAGACAGAGAGAGGGGAAGAGAGAAAGCGATTGGGAGTCAATACTTGAAAAAAAAATCCAAAATTTTGAAAAACCTACAAGCAAGTATTGCTCTACAGCGAACAGTGGCAACGAGGCGGTGAAGCCATGCATACATGGACGGAGACGAGGCTGTCACAAAGGTGAAAATTGGCAAGTTGTAGGAGACGGGGATTCGGCATGCTAAAAAGCTAGGCATAAATGCGCGGAGGGGAGGCGGTTGTAGAGGCAATATTGGTAGGTAGCAAGAGATGGGGACTAGGCATGCATTAGAGATTGTTGAAGGTGAAATATAGGTGGAGGTGTAGTATATCAAACATGGCTAATTAGCTGCGGAGCAGGGCTTGCGAGCAATGGATTGTGGAAGCTGCTCAGGAGCAAAAGTAGCTCGAGGTCAGAGTAGACTTGACCTGGGTGCATCACCGAATATGATGTGAGCGTGCAGATGCCACTGCACATGGGCACCCAAGGAAGAAAAGATAAGGCAAAACAGAAGAGAGAGAGAGAGAGGAGAGAGAGAGAGAGAGAGAGAGAGAGAGAGAGAGAGGTTGCTAGGTAAGGAGGGTGGGAAAAAATGTGGGTAGAGAGTAGGAAGAGAGAAAATGAGGAGGAAAAGGAGAGAGATAGAGAGAGTTATTCCATTCAATGAAGGCCAATGGTTGAAAAAGAGACTGACATGTATTTAACTATACTTTATCTTAAAGATCGTGAGGAAATGCCCAACTCTCATGCTTCCAAGTGTTGGACAATGCTAAATCAACAGCATCGCATTGAGCACCTCCACACGTTTATCTTGCTAGCCTTGAGGATGTGATGTAGCTTCACACAAAGAGATAGAGTAGGATGGTCTGGGAGTCAAAACTAGCACTATCTATGCCTCACGTGGGACAACATGAGCATGTGAAGAGAGAGAGAGAGAGAGAGAGAGAGAGGGGTCTTGAACAAGGCTTTACATTTTCCCTAATCAAGATAATTTCTAGGTAAGTAAGGGCAGAGATAAAACTCTTTTTGTTTTAAGGTCAACATTTGAAGAATCTGTCCATATTTATACTAAAGCGGGAGAATTTTAACAATTTTTTTCAAGGAAAGCTTGGAATGTACCTAAGTTTTGCAATTTTGGGAAGTTTTTAAAATAACTAGACTCCAATTTTCTAAGATCATTGGAAGTAAATAAGGGCACATTTGAAACTCTTCGAGTGTTTAGGTCAAAATTTGAGAGTTTGCACGTGCCAGTTTTTTTTCAACTAAAGCTTGGAATCGAAAACTCTTCTACTTTAATAAACTCTTCTGGTCTCAAGTAGCCCAAAATGGAAGGACATGATGGATGTAAAAAAGTTGGATGCTTAGTACATCTACGATCACTATCTCGCCACCCGGGAGACATGCTCTACAAAGAGAGGATGGATGCACCTATCGAAAATATATTACGCCCTCGTATGAAGCACCGACGAGAGAGAGAGAGAGAGAGAGAGAGAGAGAGAGAGAGAGATTCCTCAGCAACTTGGTAGCTCTCCAAAAGCAACCACAGACCGTTTCACAAAAAAAGGGAGTCAGAAGTTCTACGATGAGAAATCCTTTATCTACCTAGCACTCACTACTTTGGCTTTCACTATTGCAGAAGATGAAAGAGTGTTGGCATTAGAGTTTGTAGACATGCCAATCTTGCAAAGGAAATATTATGAAAAACCAAAGATGAAGTATCTTGACCGTACGATATCAGAGTTTGGATAACATCTCAAGGACTTGAGGTTGACCACCAAAAGAGCGAAGTGAAATTGTGACCACCAAAAGAGGGTAGTGAATTGTGGTGGTGGATTGATCCGTTAAACTATTGGCTATTATGGTTGTATTTTTGAGACCTTCAACAAAGCAAATTTAATTGAGGGAAATGAGAAGTATTGTTTGGAAATTCGGCTTGGACTCGCATGAGCTTAGGTGGTGTGCGTAGGATTATATTACCACTGAACTTGGATATCCAAATAACGATTTCAATAGGAAAGGCCCAAAGCTTTAACTTTCTTAGGGTAGAGGGCGTTTGCATTTGTGTTGCAGAACTAGGATCTGATTCATAAGACATTGCCTTTTACATAGAACTCATGAAGATTTCTTCCACATAAAGGCGTCAAATGTGTGAACAATTTATCTCAAGATTTCTTCCCTATAGGGTCATCAAGGCCATGCAATTGAGCATATCTTGACTAAAAAAGATATCATAACATTGTTCAGCAAGGACCATGTATAGAGAGAGAGAGAGAGAGAGAGAGAGAGAGAGAGAGAGAGAGAGAGAGAACCTAACCAACGAGTCTTCAATCAAGAAGTGAGAGAAGCGGAAAGAAATATAATCACTAGAGAGGAATAAGAGAATTTTTTTCTTTGTTGGAGGATGTCCAACACAGCACTAAAGCTCTGCCCAATGAGTATTGAGCACGAGACTTCATGTGAGAGAGAGAGAGAGAGAGAGAAGAGTTTTGACCTCGTAGACACAATCTCAAGCAAAGTCTTGAAATGAAGGCATGTTTATTCAAGAGGGAACTATAATAACAAATTAGAAAGGTTATTCTAACACCAACTTCTTATTTTGTGTGTGAGAGAGAGAAAGTTGCAACTCCTTACCGGCTTGCATTTGCCCATAAGGAGAGAACGATTGATGGAGGGAGAAAAAGAGGGGAACTAAGGGCTAAACTCCTCTGTGTGTGTGTGTGTGCGCGCGTGCGCGCGTGAGAGAGACAGAGAGAGAGAGGTTTTAATGTCACATGAACACATCAAGAGGCCGCAAAGACGAGTCTTGAACTTAAGACCCCGTATTTCAGAGGGAACTATGATGACCAATCTACCACACTCAAAGTTTATTCTAGTTTCCTCTTCTTGTTCAGTAAGGAAGTTTTCAAAGATCTACCCAACAAGTCTTGAACTAAAAACTTTGTGTGTGTGTGTGTGTGTGTGTGTGTGTGTGTGTGTGTGTGTGTGAGAGAGAGAGAGAGAGAGAGAGAGAGAGAGAGAATTTTCATCTTCTTGGAGTGATTATAAGGACTAAAATCCACCCTCCTCGCTTGCATGCATGCACACACACACACCTCCAAATGTGTGTGTGTGTGTGTGTGTGTGTGTGCGTGCGTGTGACCTAATGGCCATGTGTTCCTTGGCCGTAGCAACGCGCGAGTTGAACACTAGTTAGTATTCTAAAACAATAGAATGCAAGAAAATTTCAGACATGTCATGATGTGAAATGAATGGTGAAAAAAAATAAATCTTTTCAATATTTAAAACCAAAATAGCATTCAAGGTAAGTCTCAATCATAACATCCCAGTGATGTTATGATTGAGACTTACCTTGAATGCTATTTTGGTTTAAATATTGAAAAGATCTGGTGACTCTCAGGGAAGCTGATGAGGAAGTGCAAAAGAGCTGCTAAGGCTTTGGAATGGGGGAAGTAAAGATACTTTAAGAACTCCATATTGCGCTGGTCCCCTTGGCTCTCTAAAATATTGGGGCCGCTGCAAAGCCCTTACTGGATAGAAAGAGCCAGGAAGGTGAATAATAAGGGAGTCGTTCGACTATAGAAATTTTGGGATGGCAACAAGAAGTGCTGGAAAAGTGTTGACTCTTTATCCATCCAATTTCAACTGGATGGCTTTGAGATCTTACTAGTCTATAGGGTGATTAAAAGCCTCAGTATATGAAGATATTCTGTGGAAAGTGATGTGGGGTGCTCTGCCGACGTTCGTAAAGATACAAGAAAGAGGCATCGGGTCCGATCATTGCTCAGGGTGTAGAATTGCCAGTGAAGACCTAGCCCACCTTTTCATGGGATGCCAGGCAATTAGGGGCATGGCTGGGAAAATATGCAAGTGGATTCAAAGGACATGGCAAATTAAGTTCTTCAAGAATGATCTGTTCTTTGGTAGTAACAGGATGGGAAGTCCTGCTCTTCTCGTTTGCACTCAATTAATCATGTACTACTTCTTGCACCATATTTGGCAAGCAAGGAACCACCGCGTGTTTGAGGGAGATCTAGCTGTGGCAAGCTTTTGTGAATCATGCAAGAGAGCAGAGTGATGATCCACATGATCAGAGGCAAACAAGCCTCAGAATACTGGTTTAGAACAATACATAACATCTTGTAATAAGTAAAGCTGGTGAGTAGGAGTGGTTTCTCTGCCAAGCAGATAGCTTGTAATCCTTTGACCCTCAAGGCTCGGTCTGAGCTCGAGGATTAGTGTATATTTCTGTTCTTAATACTATCCACTCACAATTGTGAGTTTTGCCCAAAAAAAAAAATAAAAATCTCAATCATAACATAGATGAAAACATTGAAAGTATGTCTAACTCAACTCTCCTCTAATGCAGCTTTTAGAAAGACAAAAAAAAAAAAAAAAAACCCCACCTTGGGAGAGCGCTCACACACAAACTACATGTTGATATTGTAAGACGTTAAGAGATGCTCTCTTTCCTCCTTAGAAATTAGGAGGGTAGTCTGACAGTGCTCGAAAAAAACCTAGGTTTAGTGTAATCCCACCTACAAATTTTAAAATTTACCTCTAAATTTTATATTTAAAGGTGAGAAAACCTACAAAATTTTGAAAAAATTAGTGTAATTTGGTATAAAAACCTTCAAATTTTGTCAAGTTACCTCTGTTGTTTTCACTTATGTAGGTTTGCCAAGTTTTTGGGAAAAAGTTTTTTTCGAGCACTGAGGGTAGATATTGTAGGACGTTAAGAGATGCTCTCTTTCCTCCTCAGAAATTACGAGGGTACAAGCTTTGACAAGACTCAATGCAAGAGATGCTCTCTTTCCTCCTTAGAATTAGGAGGGTACAAGTTTTCACAAGATGGGACCGAACCTTGTTTTTTACTTACTCTCTCTCTCTCTCTCTCTCTCTCATATCTTTCACAAAGGTGCCCCCCCTCGCCGCGTCCCCCAAACATATGCACACACACCTCATCCAAAGAGAGGTAGCAAGCTAGTACAGTAGGGTGTTAAGCTTTCTTGTCACAACAATGATCTAATAATAGCCTCACCATCATGTGAAACTGGATACTATTGTTCTTTACCTGCAATAGCATAGGGTATCATTGGGTCTCTTTTCTTGGTATCTCTATGAGCATAGTTGCTCCTTTGCATCCAATATTTGACTCATGACTAAACATATGTTGATTTAATACACTATACATTGCTACATTGCGCTCATTTAATGAATTGTTACATTTCTTATCTTTTTAGAAAGATGGATTACTACTTAGAAAAGTGTTATGTCAGCAAGCCAAAAAGATAGCTAACGATGCAATCTCTTTGTCTCTTTCTCGCACTCCTTTGCTCAATTGCATCGCCATGCCAATCATCCCCTGCCGTCCGCCGGACGGACCACACACTCGTCTATTTAAAGACCGCCCTTCCTCGCGGGGTCTTTTCGTCAAAATATGCAAATGGGTATAAAAGACATGGAAGGTGCTCTCCTTTAGGTATGACTTGGTTGTGGGAGGGAGAAGTTTCATAACCAACCAATTCCACTATGCAGGCACAAAACTAGATACTACTACTTGAAGCCGATTTGAAAAGCTCAGAATCTTTTAAAGAAAACTAGTGAAAGCTCAATTTGATGATATCGTGAGTGAGAGCACTGAGCTGATCTATTTAATAGAGTCAAGATCTGGATAGATAAGGAAAAATGGGAATCTATATATGAATTGTTCAGTCTTCTTTTTGAAAAATGTTGTCCCCTTTGGTCACATGTAGTGCATAAGGTTCATTGTACATTCTTTGCTGAGTTAATATGGCACAAACGAAAAAAGATACCTCACTTAAAAGGGTCCTTATATCGGAGTGATTGATCGCTACTTCTTTTTTTGGGGGGGCCATACTCACAATTGTGAGTGGAGATGTTATATCAACTTTGAAAAGGATATGCAATCAACCTCAAACACTGCATGTGCCTTAAGGGGGACAATGTTTCCAAAAGGGGGCGTGAACAAAAATGCAGCAGAAGATGCACAAAGAGCTCTAAGTATTAACACTCAAGTAAGCGATGCAACTAAGTGCATATTTCCATTCTGTCACAATTGTCCTCTCTTTGATCCTACAGTATAAATTAGCTTTGTACTCTCACTCACAACTTCTTTGAGCTGAGCCACAACATATTATCCCTCAAAGATGCAAAGGATCTTGGCCTTCTATATCTTTTCTCTTTAAGTGAAGTATCTTGTAGGAAGACCATTGCCATTTGTAGACATTATTTGAAAGAGAACCCTTACTATTTGTAGACAGATATGGGCGTTAATCCATGGTACTTCATTATATAAACCCAAGGCTTTTTACTATTCCTGTACGTATATACTAGCAATGCTCGAAAAAAACCTAGGTTTAGTGTAATCCCACCTACAGATTTTGAAATTTACCTCTAAATTTCATATGTGAAGGTGAGAAAACCTACAAAATTTTGAAAAATTAGTGTAACTCGGTGTAAAGACCTTGAAATTTTGTCAATTTACCTCTGTTGTTTCACATATGTAGGTTTGCGAAGTTTTTGGAAAAAAGTTTTTTTAGAGCACTGGTATATAGTAACAAAAATGGTGTCCAACTTTGAAGGAATGCCACTAGCCAAAAGGACAAAAGGAGATCTAGAGCATAAAATGATTGAAAGGAGTTAAAAGCACGTGTTCAAAAGAGAGGAAAAGTACAGTAAATAGATTTTAGAGTCCCTTTCCTGCCTTTTTTTTACATGACTTTGGAGTTTGGACTCTTGGTCCAAATCACCTCAACCGTAGATCCCATTTGAAGCTGCCCGTGCGAGATAGTGTGGAGGGTGGTCAACCTCAAGTCCTTGAGATGTTATCCAAACTCTGATATCCTACAACCGTAGATCCCATTTGAAGCTGCCCGTGCGAGATAGTGTGGAGGGTGGTCAACCTCAAGTCCTTAAGATGTTATCCAAACTCTGATATCCTACACTCAACATAATTCGTCTTTGGTTTTTCATAATATTTCCTTTGCAAGACTGGCATGTCTACAAAATTTAATGCCAACACTCTTTCATCTTGTGCAACATTGAAAGCCAAAGTAGTGAGTGCTAGGTAGATAAAGGATTTCTCATCGTAGAACTCCAGACTCCCTTTTTTGTGAAACGGTCTGTGGTTGCTTTTGGAGAGCTACCAAGTTGCCGAGGAAATTCTCTCTCTCTCTCTCTCTCTCTCTCTCTCTCTCATGTCGATGCTTCACGCGAGGGTGTAACATATTTCCGACTGGTGCGTCCCTCCTCTCTTTGCAGAGCATGTCCCCCGGCGGGTGGCGAGATAGTGATCGTGGATCCAACTTTTCTACATCCATCATGTCCTTCCATTTTGGGCTATTTGAGACCGGAGGAGTTTATAAAAGTAGAAGAGTTTTCGATTACAAGCTTTAGTTGAAGAAAACTCGCACGTACAAATTCTTCAAATTTTGACCTGAAAACTCAAAGAGTTTCAAATGTGCCCTTATTTACTTCCAATGATCTTAGAAAATTGGAGTTAAATTTTTAAAAAAACTTCCCAAAATTGTAAAATCTTGGCTACATTCCAAGCTTTCCTTGAAGAAAATTGGTAAAATTTTCCCGCTTTTAGTGTAAATATCGGCAAATTCTTCAAATTTTGACCTTAAAACGGGAAGAGTTTTATCTCTACCCTTACTTACCTTGTTAGAGTTTTATCTCTAACCTTGTTCAAGACCCCCCTCTCTCTCTCTCTCTCTCTCTCTCTCTCTCTCCTCTCTCTTTGTCACATGCTCATGTTGTCCCACGCGAGGCATATATAGTGCTAGTTTACTTCGAGACCATCCTACTCTATCTCTTTGTGTGAAGCTACATCACATCCTCAAGGCTAGCAAGATAAACATGTGGAGGTGCTCAACGCGATGTTGTTGATTTAGCATTGTCCAATGCTCGGAAGCATGAGAGTTGGACATTTCCTCAAGATCTTTAAGATAAAGTATAGTTAAATACATGTCTGTCTCTTTTTCAACCATTGGCCTTCATTGAATGAAATAACTCTCTCTATCTCTCTCCTTTTCCTTCTCATTTTCTCTTTTCCTACTTTATACCCACATTTTGTCCCACCCTCCTTACCTAGCAACCTCTCTCTCTCTCTCTCTCTTCTCTCTCTCTCTCTCTCTCTCTCTATATATAATATATATATATATATATATATATATCTATCTATCTATCTTTGCCTTATCTTTTTTTCCTTGGGTGCGGTGCCCATGTGCAGCGGCATCTGCACGCTCATACCGTATTTGGTGACGCACCCTGGTCAAGTCTACTCTGACCTCGAGCTACTTCTGCTCCTGAGCAGCTTTGACAATCCATTGCTTGCAGGGCCTGGTCCACAGCTAATTAGCCATGTTTGATATACTACACCTCCACCTCTATTTCGCCTTCAGTAATCTCTAATGCATGCCTAGTCCCCATCTCTTGCTACCTACCAATTTTTGCCTCTGCAAAACAGCCTCCCCTCCGCGCATTTATGCCTAGCTTTTTAGCATGCCCAATCCCCATGTCCTACAACTTGCCAATTTTCACCTTTGCGGCAACCTCGTCTCCGTCCATGTATGCATGGTTTTACCGCCTCATCACCACTGTTCACTGCAGAGCAATACTCGCTTGTAGGTTTTTCAAAATTTTGGATTTTTGTTTCAAGTATTGACTCCCAATCGCTTTTTCTCTCCCCCACTCTCTGTCTTCGGTGCACAGTAATGGCATCCAAACAAATGCATACACACTGTTTGTCACCCTCTGTGTGTCTCTCTCTCCCTCTCTCTCTCTCTCTCTCTCTCTCTCTCTCTCTCTCTCTCTCTCACTCACACACACACACACACATTGTACGCATGCGAGCACCTACAACCAATAGGACCTCTCTCTTGTAGGCCTTTGGGCTACTGCCGGTCTCTAGGATTGAAAAACAAAGTACCTTCAAGGCCACGCGTAGTTGTACGTGACGCTTGGAAAAGCATATAATATCGCATGGATGGCTGCGGTCAACAACGAGGAAGGCTGAAAGCGATGGAGCCCATGCAAAGCCAGGAGAATTCGACGCGTCGAGGTGTTCTCCTTTCTCAAAAAATTTACGTTGCATTATAAAGAGTATAGATATCGCATGGATGGCTTTGGTCAACAGCGAGGAAGGCTAAAAAGCGATGGAGTCCATGCAAGGATTGGAGAACTCGAGGCGTGGAGGCCTTCTCCTTTCTCAAAAATTTTACGCTGCATTATAGAGAGTATAGAAGTGAAGCTTCACCTTGGATAATTCTAGTAAATTCTAAACATACATAAATTTATTTATTTTTATGTTTATTTTTATTTACATATATATATATATATATATGTATATATATGTTAATTCTTTTTATTTACCTTTCACTTCATAGCCTTACATGGCTTGAGTTTTCTTGCATTATATAGCTTAATTCTAATCAGTGTTCGAGAAAGTCTCTTAGATTAAGTGGGGATCCGTCGAGTTTTCTTTCTCAAAGAAGCAAATAAAAAATACTAATAGAAATTTGAAATTTTGCTTTTTGAGCTATTTTCTCACATATTTTACCGGTTGTTCTTTCCTTTACCATGGTTTGCAACCAACTAGTCTCAGTTTTCAACCGGCTCAAGGCTAAGTGAGGGGGATCGGGGAGCACCACAGACGGAGAGTGAGCGAGAGAAGGAGACACGCGACACACAGATATGGGTAGGGAGACTCAAAAGAGTGAGCAGCCCCCTATACACTTATGCTATGTATAAGGTATACAAGTCAGTGGGCGCCCAGACTCTGGGCGGCCGGGCAAGGCATAGGCGCCTATACCCCAACAACCTCCCACTTAAAGGCGGCTGTGCCTTTAAGCAAGGGAACCTAGTCTAAAGACTACAAAAGGTGAGAGAAAACCGCTCTCAACCGATGCCCACTGGCTGGCTGTGATCGTGTGCATCCGGCTGTCCTGCTCCCGTGTGAGTCCATACACCACCAGACGTACCACACACGTACTGCAAGTATGTACGCAATACCTGCATATCTCCCTCGTGCACTATTCCATCATTAGTCAACAAACGACTGACAACCCCAACTGCAAATTCTCCCACTACAGCTGCGATATCCGGTCTCAAGATCAGCATCTCATACATGAGACCACCGAATGCCGATGCAATGCTAGCGGGCCCTGCTAGCTCTACGGAGCATGCATCAACATATATATCCCTGGCAATAGGCATCTCTGACTGACAAGGCGTGTCAGCCACATGCATCTCCTGATTGTCCACAAAAGACGCATCAACATGTCGTGCAACCTCATAGCAAACTAGCTGCTCTAGATGTCTGCTGGAAGACATATCCTGCACAACTATATCCCCATGCTCACAGTCGAGCATAGAAAGGAATGACTGCATAATCACTGGCATCTCAGTGTCCTCTGCAATCATCCACTGCAAACATGACCACTCAATCTGTTGTGACTCACTAGAGCTCTCATGCTCTAACTCCGTATGCATAGACTCTTGCACAACGTCCTCCTGTCGTGACTCACTAGAGCAAGACCGCTCTACCTGTCTATCCTGCATAGAAGTATCTAGCACAACTGAGTCTCTGCTTTGCTCAGACACTAGCAAAGCATGCATGTTTGACTCTGTCACCTCTCTATGTGACTGCTCAAGTCGTGCCCCAACTGTGTGCACAACGAGCTCACTACTCTGCACTCCATGCAAAGCATCCTGCAACCCACAAGCAAAAGAGACTCGCCTGCTCTCTCGCTCTCTACCTGGTTGCGTGATCACAGAGACAACACCGTCTCTCGCATGATCCACATGCAATGGGCAACCTGTACCACTCCTGGCACCTCTCGCAATCACTAGCGAACCCAAATGCATCACAAAATCTCTCTCTCGTAGCGAAATCTGACATCCACAATCTCTAAGCTGACCAATCGAGATCAAACTCACTGTCAAATCTGGTACATAGCGCACATGTCGTAACAAGTAAGATGCACCACTAGGTAATGACAGTCTCACATCTCCTGCACCTGCTATCGCATGCACCGATCCATCGGTCAAACGTACACTGCCAAGCATCCCGCTAGAACAGCTACAAAACCATTCACGATGCGGCGTGACATGAAACATAGCATCTGCGTCTAGCAACCACTGCGAAGGGAGTGCACTATCCACATGTATAGCATCTCGTGCATAGCTCGAGGTAAAAGTGACATCCCCGTCACTAGTATACTCCGTCACTACATCTGCCTCAACTGTCAAAGCAACTGAGTCCATGGCATCACTACATACATCTCTGAGACTGCCATGTCTCCTACGATGTCGCATACGACGAAAACAGCGCCGTCTAACGTGTCTAGAATGACCACAATACCAACATATCACCGCGGAAACGGGGCCGCGCTGGCTCACCTGCGATGCAAACGGGACCTGCAGGCAAGCGAACGCACATACAAGAACTCAACTTGAAAACTGAACGCAAGAGGGACACGAGAATGAGGGACGCGAACGAATGATCAATTTCATAAGAAAGTGCCGAATACAAGGGACGCAAGTAATCACTTGAAAACGGGGCTGGAAAGTTGGGGGAAGTGGCACATACTTCTGTCGGCGTACTCGTGAATGTACATGTCTCACACGAGTCCTTGATGACTCAGATCTATCATACATATCATGTAATCTGCGCCAAAGTTCTCTCGAAGTAGTCTCATACATAACAAGAGCATATACAGATTCCGCAAGGTGCAAAGAGAGTGTAGATAGTGCCATCTCCTCTAGCTCCTGCCACTGATCGTCAGACATGTTTGAAGGTCTACCTACATCACCACTCAATGGTCGATGCAACCCTCGCTGTGTCAATGCATCAAGCATACACTCTCTCCATGCCACAAAGTTTGACCCATCAAACATGCGCATTTCGGAGAGATCATAATCTGAGCAATCACCTATCTCTGCCATGAGCACAATGTAGCAAACTAGAAAGCAAAATCACCTCACCAACAACACCTGGAAACTGTCTACAAATATGGCCAGAAACACAATGTAAAACCTGTGAGACACACTCCAAAATAGAGCTCCTGCGATGTCAATACAAGCCTCCTCTGGTATCACACTGCAATCTGTGAGCTAATCACCAAGCCAACACTGTGCGGTATCGATGCATACACACGCACAAATCTCCCACCTGCAGAGAACACCGCACGCAAATGCTGAGTACAACATGCAATCTCTACCTAGATCGCATAAATGATACGCGTAAAACTCCTGGGAAAATTTCGTCAGAGTTTCGTCAGTAAAACGGCCACAAAACCAATAACCAAACTGACTGCAGCAGATTTCCCCTTGGGACAATCCTTTTTGCCATGGCCTCTTCCTAAACATTGAAAACATAGCTTCTCTTTCTTGGCTTTATCAAAATCCTCAGGAGAGAGAGGACCCCTGGACCCCTTGGGTTTTTTAGATGCATCCGAATTAGCAACTAGAAATTTTCTTTTATTTTGCCCGTACTGAGTGCGTGTATTACCATGTATACTAGCAGGCACGTTACTATTATGTGTTTTCTTATCATCAGGGTCATCATGAATATGTGCTTTCACTATGGCTTCCTCAAATGTTTTAGGGTCTTGGTCTTGACATACTTCTTAAGTTTTGGAGTCAGACCTTGTATGAACCCTCGTACTTGTTGAAAGGTATCGAATCCTTCCAACTTGAGGATGACGTCCCGATAGTGAGAGATATATTCAAGGAGTGATGGATATTGGCGCATGGAACATGTGTCCCAAGCGGTCCAATTCCGATCGGCCTTGTTTGTAGGCAAAAATTCCTTGCTAAACATTGATTCAAAGGCTGCCCAACTCTTTGGTATGATGTTCTTCTCCTTGAGAGACATCCACCATTTGTAGGCCTTGCTTTCCAGAGTTAAGCTCGTTTGCAAAGCTCTGACTGCATCCGGAGTACACCGTAAGGCGTGAATTCCATCCCATTTACTGAGAAAGATGTTCGCTGCATCCTTATTTCGGTCTCGATCTTCGCCCTTGAAAACTGGTGGTTTAAAGTTCTTTAACAAGTCATCTACCTTTTTAGCAGTGAGAGTATGCAGTGTTTCATTAATTGGGCCTTGCCCTTGTGTTCCAACGTGCTCATGCATGTGGGTGTCAGCAGGACTCTTAGTCTGCTGTTGCATTAATTGAATGACTAATGTGGAAAGTTTAGTAACATTTTCATTTAAAGCTTTAAAATTCAAAGTCTTATCTTTTGCGAGTTATGAAATGCTGCGGATTATGGCTATAAACATCATTTGTAATGAGTAGTTATTCTAGTTTCAGAAGCCGGGGTGCAATGGCACTTCCAGATTGTAAATACAAAGCCATTTGACCCTTTCAACCCCATTTTTGGTTAAACCTAAGGTAGCCTTATTATATAAGGTACCTAGGTCATTTTGTAAGGAAGACTTTTTATCATAATCAAAACTTAGCGCTGCTGTCTACTGTGTGTGAGAGAGAAAGAGAGTGAGCGTGAGCTTCATCCTCTCGCTACGCTCCGCTCGCTCAACACATTGGAGATCCGACTGCACCATTGCTGTAGGCTCGAGGAGAGCTACGCGACAATGCCAAGCATTCCACGCGAGACGAAGCACACACGCCGACGCATCTACGAGCTATTTGTGGACGTAAGTGTATCAAACGATGTCTGTTTTCTGCGTGCTAGTAGTCTATAGAATCGTGGCGACATAAGCTACGCATAGGTACTCATAAATTTCAGTTTCAGGCACTTTCAAAATTCAGCTCTGTCATCCTTCGCGTTTTCCGCAGATGGGTTTAGAGTGAGGGTTTTGAGTGTGGAAGCTTAGGGACAGGTGTATCCTAGTGAGGAGATGGTGTTCCTTAAGTTTCGTATGAATCTGGCATGATTAGGTGAGTTACCTTCCGCATGTGTGTATGTGGCTAGGTGGTGTAGTTGAGAGCAGTGAGGTTCTTGATTGTGGTTTAGTTGGACTTCCAGAGTGTTGTATGTGTAGGATGGTCTCAGCCTGACAAGCTTAAGAGATTTCCTCCATGTGCCTATCGTGCCATCTGTGTCCTCGATTGACATTATGTTGATCTAGGTAGTGTTTGCATGCACTTCATGGGTGTGTGAGTCGCTCCCGTCCAACAGAAGTACTCAGAAAAAAAAACCTGATGTTGGTAGCACTTGCCAAGTATAGGTAACTCCACTTGTGCGTCGTAGCACCTGACCGTCAAAAAAAGAAGAATTTGCACAAGCGGCGTAAAAAAACGAACTCCGCAAAATCGCGCGTGGTTCACAAGATGACTCAAATCTTGTAGTGGAGATGGTCGAATTGTCACCATTGTGAAGAAGCTTGATTGTTGAAAGCTTTCTTAATTGGCGAATGATTATGTTGCACAAACTCCAATGGAAATTGTCGCAAATATAAAAATATGCAAAAATCTTGAATTTTTTGCAATAGTTGAGCGGAACCGTAAGTCGTGAGGCTCGAGGGAAAGCCGACACAGCTTGCTTCTTGCACCAAGTACGGAGGTCGAGGCTTGTGGGAGTTACCTTGCTTGTGGGAAGGACCACCAAGAAAGTCCAAGGCTCAAAATCGTGTTTCAATTGGCCATGCCATATGAAAACAACCGATTTTTTTGAGGCAAATACCGCAGGCAGCGTGGAGCAGATAGCGCGAGCATACACAAGTTGTGTGCGGCTTGCTCAGGCAGGTAGTGGCCACTAGCTCTTGTAAGCACACCCCCTTCTCCAGGGCGCTCCTGTCAAGCCCAAGAGCACGCAGTTTTGTGCACCACACCTCCTCTTCCAAAACGAGAAACATACCCGATTTAGGCGAGCCCCTTTAATAAATTTGGTAGAAGCCCTAAAAAAGCCACGGTTCTCACCTCAAGGCCCTATTTTTAGGAGAAAATAGTGACCACGCCTAGAGAGAGAGTGAAAGAGAGACTTCCTAGCTACCTAAGCTTTGATACCAGTGTAAGAACTAGGGGAAACTAGACTGAAGATCCTCCTCCCAACCTCCCATTATATAGGCGGGCTCCTAGCCCCTTGCCCTAGACGGATCCCCTGTCCACATTGTCTAGCCCGACCCTTGGCCGTAGTCCATGACCATCCTAGTTCTTAGGTTACAGGACCCTTGTACTGACATTGATGATGTGAGGTAATGTGCTTTGTAGCACCACTATCAAAATACCACACATGTGAATCTACAGCAACTGACAAGCATGCATCATGGACAACAGGATTGTAAGTGCACTCTGCGCTAAAAGCCCATTCTACATCAACATCAACAACACAATCTCCTTTCACAGAAGACTCAACAATGGCTGCATTTGTAGTGGAGCCAGCATTTGCAGTGGAACCACCCTCTTTCTTCTTAGCCTCTTTGGCCTTCAACTTAGGACACGACTTGATCAAGTGATCATTAGCTTTATAATAATGGCAACGCATCTTATTTTTGACCTTATCACCAAAATTACCAGACGAAGTGCTGCCAGCAGAAGCATTAGGAATAGAAGTTTTGCCACTCGCAGCAGAACCATAAGAAGTGTTTGCATTGTTGTTACCACCCTTTTTTTGAGAAGGAATAAAAGCTTGTTCAACTGCACACTGTCTAGTCCTATTTTTTCTGGAAACTGACTCTTGCAATAGCAATGTGCATAATGCATCAAAATTGACAACTTCTGGATTTCCTTGGGTCATAAGTCTCCAAGTACTAGCAAAAGTCTGGTAAGAATCTGGTAAGGCATCAAGAACAGTCTGCACAAGGGAACTGTCTGAAATGACTTCACCTGCAAAAATAAGTTGCTCGCTGATATCATTGAAACTAGCAAGGAAAGTGTCCATATCATCTTCCTGATGCATAATCTTCGACTCCAGCTCTTTACGCAACAAAGCAATTTTAGCCTCATTGCGACTTGCATAAAGACCAACCAAAATATCCCAAGCTTGTTTTGCAAATTTTGTTGAACATATGTGAGGAACAATGGTGCGCTTCATAGACAACATAATCAATGCATGAGCCTGTGCATCCTTTAAATCCCAACGAGCTTGTTCTGCCATAGGCAAAACAACTCTAATAGCAGCAATCCTTGCAGCAAGACCTGCAACATTCTCAACATCGCCTACATCGTTATAACCAAGATGTACATCAATGCCCTGCACAATATTCCAAACGCCCTTTGACACAAGAACGTATTGCATCATATAAGCCCACATAGGTTAATTTTCCCCATCCAACCTATCCTTAGCAGCAAATGTCTTGAAGACATCTGTGTTGTTGTCATCCATGGTAAATGTTGCACCTGTTGTGAAAAATGCTCGAAAATAGGAGAAATGGAGCGGGAACAACACGTGCTATATAGCAGAAACCGTAGAAGACTGTGAGGGACCTGTTATGCAGAAAATGGCACTGACAAAAATTCTGCACAAAATGACAAAATTGCTTGTGCAGACCTGCTTGTAGTGGAAACGGGGGTCGAAATGAGCCCGAATCAAAAATCTGAGCAGGCGTGTACTAGAGCTACTGGTGACTAAGCCCGGGAGGACGTAACCTTCTCTGATACCAATTGTTGGAATTAGGGTTGCAAAAAAACAGACACAGCTTGGAGAAGACGAAGGAAGCTCAAGGCACACAATAGAGAGTGTGTTACTTAGTGTGCAATGGAAAGATAGATAGCCCTAGAGTGATGGGCGTATATACAATGCTCAGGGGAAAAACCTCATAAAGAGGGAAAAAATGCCCCGCGGTCCTAGTGTGTTCACGCACATCACTACCACATGTGTTCACTACCTCATGTATGACTTCACTTAGGCAAAGGATCATAAATAGTTTGTATATGCAAAAGAGAAATGATTTTCAATGTTATGTAACATCTCTTCATGTACTTTTATTTTGCATAAACCTTGTAAATGTTTTTAAAGAGTTCTCTTCAAAATCCATTTTTACATTTTAAAAGTTCTTAATAATATCAATGCTCGTACACATAACCCTAACATCAAATCACATTTATATATAAGCCAAAAACATATAGAAAGACAAAAGCACACTAAGTGTCCATTTATACAACCATTGTATATACAACTTTTGGATAATAATTGATATATGTCTACATGATTATTGACTTTCATTTTAATAACATGGACCTTCAAATATTTCCACAATTTCATTGATATTTGAGCAATGTATACCTTTCCATACAAAACTATCATTGTTCGCCTCAGTGTAATCTGCATGACGTTACTTTCTATGGAAAATTCCTTATCTAAAATCTTTTTTGAGTAGAGCTTGCTTCATCTCTAGACTCATTACCAATTGCAATTTTATAGATACATGCTTGTCTCATCATTTGAAGCACCTCAATGAAACATTATACATGCCCGTGCAAGAATACATGTGCTTGCAGTTCACGCCATCGTAGTCTACATTGACATCTGTAAAACCTCCTTGTATACAATCTTTTGAGTAACATCAAACCTATCTCTTGGATCGCCACCCACTTGCATTGTTGCATTGTTCCTTACATGCACTTTCAAAGCTCTATATGATCTTACTCGTGACAAAGCAACATATAATTGTCCATGCAAAAACACATGTGTAATGCAAGTAAAGGCCCAATACATTGAGAGTCTGCCCTTGAGTGTTGTTTATTGTCATCCCAAAGGCCAAGCGTACAGGAAATTGTCGTCGCCGCATGTCAAAAGGAAGTTGACGTGAAGGTGGAATAAATGTAATTCTTGGGAGAAATACTCTATCACCATACTTATCCCCTGTAATTATCTGTGCTTCTATGACCTTTGAATTGAAGTTTTTGCAAATCAATCTAGTTCCATTACATAAGCCTCGTCGAGGTCCAAATTTCTAAGCAACATAATAGGTGCATTGTGATTCAAGACCAATCAATGAGGAGGAAAACCACCACCAAAATTCAAGCTATTGATATATTCTATTGTGTAGAGAGGGCAATTCCATTTGAGATAGGTACAATAGAGTTTGCACTAAGATATTCCACTGGGCTTCCCCGCAACAAATGCAAAGCACACTCATTTATCTCATCAACCTCTTGACTATGAGGTGCAAGAATAGCACGCTCCGTAAAAACATTTGACATGATCAATATTTACATTTACCCCTCTATAAACCCAAGAAATCAAATCTTGCAATCCACTGTTCACTAATAGCATCTACTCAGGTAATGTCACTTCCTCGCTGTGTTGATTTCCCTTGGTAGAACCATTTCCAATATTCAAAAGCCACTGGCAGAATTCTTTCTCGCAGCTATTGGCTTGACCTTGAAGTACACGCATATTTAGAGTCAAAGAGAGAAATTTTACATGTGACCAAAGCCTCAATTGGCACAATGTTGCATCAACAATATCTTCTCGTGAACCTTTGACTATGACTGGAAGTATTTGTCTAAAATCTTCTCCAAACAATATCACTTTTCCACCAAAGGTATTTTGATTGTGCATTATATCACATAGAGTCCTATCCAGTGCCTCAAATGCATAACGATGTGTCATTGGTGCCTCATCCCATATTATCAACCGTGCAAGCCTCATAACCTCTGCCTAAGGACTATTTACACTAAATTTTACATGTGCTGGGAGCATTCAAATTGAGTGGAATCTTAAATCGAGAGTGGGCAGTTTGACCTTTAGATAGCAAGAGAGATGCTATACTTGCCAAAGCCACAAAACCTTCACCATGTAAATGCGATAGTAAATCATTATAAAGATACGTTTTACCTGATCCACCAGGACCATTCAAAAAGAAAACTCAACCATTACCATCATGAACTGCATCCAATATAGTGTCATAGGCTCTTTTTTGGCTATCATTTAAGGTCCTTTCCATGCGGGCACTTAACGATGTTTGTTCTGACACGTCAAATGCCATCTCTTCGTCCAAAAATCCGATTTGTCTACTTATTGATACTAATATGTTTGGCATAGGCATGCCTTCAAAGTCATGTAGAAAGACATATTTAAGAATTATGGGAAAAATGCACAAAAAAGGGACAATTCTTCTCTTCTCTATTTCTTGAGGAGAGGTAAACAATGTTTTAAATGTTCAATGTCTGTATGTAGTTTTTAGTGGTTTGCATGCACTAGAAAGATCACATATGATGTTACGCTTTTGATTCTCAAAAATAAAAACTTGTTCAGAATTGAGTAAAGAGAGCCTTCGTCCTCAAATATGATTCTCTAGGAGTAGACATTGTGTCAAAACACAACTTCAAGCCCAAACTCTAACTTAAGACTTTCAAAATGCACATGGTATTGAAATTTATGGCTATCCTTGTCATGCTGAGAAAGACAAAAGAAGAAGTCTTACAATACATAGTCGTGGGGATTAGCTTTTACACAGTGTAGGCATTATTATCGATGACAAAAATCCACATTTCAATCCTCCTATTGTTTAGAACCAAATTGTTGTGACAAAAAAGTATGAGCCTCTGCCTCAAACTTGAGATGAAGGGCCATTATATAAGCACTCTGGAGTGGAAAGTCCAAAGTCCAAATCATGGTCCCACATTTTAGAGTCCAAAGGCCACATGATACTCCTCTAGTTGAAGGGTAAGGCTGGGTTCAGATTGCATGGGACGTGGGTCTGTGAAGGGTCGACATGGAAATAAGTTCTCGAGGAGCACTATTGGTTTCTTTTCCAAATCTACACCACGAGCTTGGGTGGCCTCAACCGTTGAAACATGACTATGTCCAAGGCCTTTGTCAGCTAAAAACACATATGGTTGGTGATCTCGTGATCTGTAGCTTTTGAGAGCGGTGATGTAGCCCGTTCTTGATTTTGTTTTTTTGTATGAACTATGCGTATTTACAAAAATGAGCATTGAACACCTTGTGTGAATTGTAGTAGAAAAGCTTGGGGCTGGCATACAACACTGAGCAATGTGAAGTTTGAACCTGCCCTAATACTTGCTCTTTCGAACTTGAGGTTGATCCCTTTCAAAAATTAAACATGATTGAAAGCTTGAGCTGATCTGCAATGTAGGAAAATGTGAAATTCAAACCTGCCCTAAAGCTTGCTCGTTTGAACTTGAGACTGAGCCCTTTCAAAAAAATCTTGTGTGAATTGTAGTGAAAAAGCTTGAGCTAACATGTAACGCAGGGCAATGTGAAGTTTGAACCCTCCCTAAGGCTTGCTGCTTTGAGCTTGAGGCCGAGCCCTTTCAAAAAATAAACACAATATTAGAAAGCTTGACCTGGCATGCAACACAGAGCAATGTGAATTTTGAACCCGCACAATTCGAACTTGAGATCGAACCCTTTAAAAAAAAAGCATGTGTGAATTGTAGTGAAAAAGGTTGAGCTAGCATGCAACACAGAGCAATGTGAAGTTTGAATGCTTGCTTGTTCAAACTTGAGGCCAAGCCCTTTCAAAAAATAAACACGAGGAATAGAGGTAAAGGCATATGGGGACGCGGCTTTAATTTGAATTTCAAATATGACGATCGGGAGCAGGGATTGCCGTCATTGCTTGACCTGATCCCATGCCTCACCAAGGGGTGACTGAAGCTTCTGATCACGTTCTAGCAAGCTCTTCCTACTCGCAGAGCATGCGAACTGCATGATGCGAGCTTTTTTATCCTACTTGTGTGTTTGCCCTTGTGTCAAATGCTGAGAACACTGAGAGGGCTTACAAGAGCTTGAATGTGAAGGTTGGATCATCTGCGAGCTCTTTCATTGATCTTCTCACAAAGAAGCCTCTCATGCCAAGAGCTCTCACAAAGGTGCAACCTTATGCAGCCTGAACATGGTGCATGAGGCCATCGCAGGTAGAGAGTGCCACAACTATACCTCATGTGAGTTGGAGCTGGGCCTAACGAGTCCTTCTTCCACCATCTAAACTGCAAAGCCATCTAGTCTGTGCGCAGGAGTCTGTTGGTGTAGTTGGCATGGTGCTTGAAAGCGTCACAGTCGAAGCATTTGCATGGAGTCAGCAAGAGATGCTTGCGAAAGCCATTGATCTCGTCTTCCACAACATTCACTGTAAAGCCAGCCTACTTCAGCCGGATTCGGCACTGCAGCCCCTCGCCATGAAATGGATACTATACAATATACTACTGCAGCCGGATTGGGCCACTACTGCAGCCCCTCGCCATGAAATGGATACTATACAATATACTATATCTTTAAGGTCTGTTGGGATAGTTTCCTACGATGTTAAAATTTATCTTCCTCTCTTCTTCTTCATGTACTACCATTTCTATTATTATAGCATATACTATACTACAATCCAATCACTCTATAGAACACGAGCTTGGATCGGAAGGTTTTAATAGGTGTAAGGGACACTAGCTTGAGGAGAATCACAATATGCAGGCCACTTTATGGACTCTTTGTGAATGGATCACACCAAGGGTTTGGTTTTCTACCAATGCTTGTCATGCATTCCATGCCCAATGTCTAAGGCTTTGTATCACATGCTCTCGCCTTGCTTCTTAGATAGCGTGCACAATTGGAAAGAATATCAACTACCTCATCTTGACTTGAGCTTCTCACATGCTTGCACTCATATTGGATGAGAGACCATGTTTCACTTAGCAAATTACCCAGGAAACTAATCATCTATTTCATATTACCATTTATATATCTAGCAAGGACAGAGGCTCGAACTTAAGTATGAGCCTCCATGCCTTCTTCTATTTAGTAGGGTTTAGCCTCTACCATTTTTGTATCTAGCAAAGGAAGAGGCTCAAACTTTAGTTCAAGTCTTCGTGAATTCTTTTATTGGTAGAGGTTTAGTGTCTACCATTTTTATATCTAGCTACGTTACAGGCTCGAACTTAAGTTCGAGCCTCCATGCCTTCTTCTATTTTGTAGACGTTTAGCTTCTATCATTTTTGTACCTAGCCATGGTAGAGGTTCGGAATCAAGTTTGAGATAAATGCATCTAGAGGCTCGAGCGTGCACACCTTTTTGTACATACCATGATAGAGGCTCAATATTTTTGAAAGTGCTTGTCATATCCAAAACCTCTATGCTAGATAGCTTGGTTTCTGTGTACAAATTCATGTTTTCACCTCTAATTGGGAACAAATGTGTGTTTTTTCCCTCCAAAAGGGCCACTAGTTTTAACAAAAAGTCTTAACTTTATATATAATTTTTTTAAAAAAAGAGGAGTTATAATTAGACGTGACAAGCATCTAATTCCTTCCAATAGACCTCCAAGTGCCCTAAATTGAAATGATTAACTAGCATCAAACTCCTTCTAGCTAACCTCCAAGTGCCCTAAAGTTCTCATTATATCATGACTAGAGTAGAGTTCAACACATTATTTAGAGAATATTATTAAGTGATGGGTTTCTTCAAATAGCTTAAGTATATCAAAATGAAGGTGATATCTATCAAAAAGGGAATTTGATTGAGTGTGCCCACAAAAATATAATAGATCAAACTACACAAAAATATTAAGTTTTCAAGCAACATTAGAAAAAATGGGACTTGAATAATTCCCAAAATTCCTAAATATGTCTTTAGATGCTTTCCATATTGCTACAAGATCTCCTCAATGTTCAACAATGCCAAGTCCTTTGCATGAGTTGACCCCAAGTGCATGTGGCGATGAGCATAGTCTTTGGAAAGTTCGCTAGAAAGTCTATCCCAAAGTTCCCCAGGACGCAATGGAGCACAAAAATATTAAAATAATCACGAATAAAGTTCTTAATTGAGCACCTGTTTGATGTAATGCAGTTTCTCTCAAGCATGCACTCCACTCCTCATCACTTTCCAGCAATTGTTGAGCAAGGCAAGCCTCTTTGAACAAAGAGTATACATATCCATCAAGAGTACGCAACTCCTCAAAAGATCTACATGCCTTGCAAAATATCAATAACATATGTAAATAGTACTTTTCATCAGCACTAGGACAAATGTTGTACACACGTCCAATAACATTTCCTCGTTGCCTTCTTTTCCATTTCTTGCTCCCTGCTTTCCAACACTCACATGGAAAATCACCATATAAAAAGGATATCCATTCTCATCAACTCTAGTTGTAGGTGAGAATCATTTAAAACAATGGTGTTAACATTTTCCATCCACCATGCAAGGGGCATTTCTATTGAATGCACCACATGGCCCACGAATATTTGAGTGGCACACCACATTATACAGATCAGGAAAAACTATTTTATTGGGTAGCTTTGCAC
This sequence comes from Adiantum capillus-veneris, assembly GCF_014529385.1. Classification (NCBI taxonomy): domain Eukaryota; kingdom Viridiplantae; phylum Streptophyta; class Polypodiopsida; order Polypodiales; family Pteridaceae; genus Adiantum; species Adiantum capillus-veneris. The sequence goes on along the minus strand of NW_028221410.1, from coordinate 153,333 downwards.
ACACAAATCTATCATAATGTGCCACATCAACAGGCTTGAAGCAGCTTTGCAATATCAGAAGTATGTGAGCATGTGGAAGACCTCTCTTTTGAAACTCAATTACAGATACATATCCAGATACCACTCCAAATAAGGACCTCTTGGTTAGAAATGCCATCAGGTCTTTAAATTTTACATAAAAGACACGTGTAGTCAAATTCGGTCAATCTTGAGCAGTTTGCCCTGGTAGCAATGCATCAGTGATCTCATCCCACTTTGGATTGCAAGTGAAGGTTATAAACAAATCAAGTTTTCCCATTCTTCTAACAATTGCCATTGAATCTTAATAAAGTCGATGCATAAATCTTGGACCTCCAGTGTAAGAAGAGGGCAAACCAACTCTTCTTTGTGCATCTCTACCAAATACATTTCTTGGAACATCATGAACATTAAGCATGTTAGCAAGACCTTGGTACAATTCAATACGTAGTGCTGATTGATGATCACATACCCATACTAATCTACACCCTTCAATACTACTATAAGCATCTACTATATATTGTTGTAGCAATCTTCCTCCATGAAGAAGACATTTGTTGCTATCTTGTCGCACTTGAAGTCTAACCACATAAAAGTCACGTTGAGTAATCATTTGTCTCGTATATCGTCCACAAAGAGGAATCCCTATATGCCATCCATCTTCTCCATTTGGGAACAATATAACATACATCAATGGCATATATGACCTGTGAAAATTTGAAATTCTCTTAACAACCTACTATGTGTAAAGATTTGAATATCTCGATGAACAATATTAAGGTCATCACCTTGACTAGGTATGATGGCTGCAACTTCACTTGCAATTGGAACAGAATATTGTCTAGAAGTGGCTCGAGTCTCAACAGTAACCATCCTTAAATTGATATGTGGTGTCACTGCTAGATGGTCTCTTAAAGTAGAAAGTCCATGTGCATATGGATTATATACATGCATCATCTGTTGTAATTGATGCATTTCGCAAGAATCTAATGAAAAAACTCCTTGTAACCTGTTATTCAATTCATGATCTATAACATGCACGTATAGTTGTGCATACCTTGGACAATGTTGTTGTGGTGCATTAGGCAATAGAGATCCAATGCGATGAAATGTTAACCCATTGATCTGCAATGTATAAACACCCCCACCTCTAGTGACTTGGTCATCTACATGAGCATCCAAGGACACAAAAGATAAGGAGTTATTGTATGCTCGTATATTTCGTCTAAATGTCTTGATGTGCTCATCATCACTACTCAAAAGATCTTCCAAAACCTCTAGAGGGTTGTGCAAAGGAGGCAAGGAAATTTTTTTGTTTGAACAACAATACCTACCTACAAATCCCTGAGAGGTACTTTCTACCTCACACTTCCATAGGTATGCATTACAAAAACAACACTAAAAAATCATGCTATCCATATGGTGTACTACAATTACCAAAAAGCAATGGAAAAGTAAACGGATGATGATTTTCAACTGTGTGTGAGTTTATATGGCGTAAGATAGAGCCACATCCAACTCATATTGCAGATACCTCACCCACCATAAAAGTAGTAGGATTTGTGATTTCTCTCTGGCTTGCATTCACATTGTTTCTTTGACCACCAAAGTCGTTTGTATGTGCTGCTCCCATTTGCTCTAAAGTCCCACCCTCAAATGTCATGTGATAGTTTTCCATATTTAATGCATTGCATCTCCTTTGCTTTGTCATGTATATCTTATCTTGTGCGTGGCTACGGCGTACACTCAAATTTTTTAACTGTTGAGCTTGAGTTCTAGTAAGAAACCTAGGAGGGGCCATACCTGATGTTGTAATTGAACAACAAACGTTTTAAGAAATAATGTGTAGTAAAAGAAAATGAAGTATTCTCTTTCTCTATCTATAATTATTAAAGTGTAGCTCTTATAAAAACACCTCAACAAAAAAGTTGCCTTATAAGCTTCATACATTTTTGTAGCCATGTAAAACCTACATCTAGTAAAGTGTATATATTCATATCTTTTATATTAAAGTGTAGCTCTCATAAAAACACCTCAACAAAAAAGTTGCCTTATAAGCTTCATACATTTTGTAGCCATGTAAAACCTACATCTAGTAAAGTGTATATATTCATATCTTTTATATCCCTCTTCTATCTTAGAAGTATCATGAAGGAACATGAAAAGTGCAAGCAAAGGAGACAGTGTATGTGCAAGCATTATAGAAAATGTTGATTTAGAGGCAAGGGTAGGTTTACAAATAGATCAGAGAAGTGGCAACATGGTAGTCAACCTCAAACAACATTAGAAATACTTCAACTTCAAAGCTTCAAAGCTTCAAAGTCAAGATGTAATTGAGAAGTTTAGGTTAACATGACGTGGCATTGAGAAACACCTTAGATCCAATTGCCACCAATAAATAAGCATATTATTGCTATAAATATGGGAGACAACATCAATACATATAAAAATTCTTTTGATTTAATGAGTATAATATGCCCACAAAATGGAGAATCCAAAATTTCCACATAAGAAACCTAGGAGGGGCCAATCTTGATACCACAAAAACCTAGAAATGTACATTAAAGAGCAGGTGAAAGTGAGAGCATCCAATATTAAGTGCAAGAAAAGGAGAAAGAGCAGGTGCAAGTGGAGAGAAAGCCCAACATTAACTGCAAGCAAATGAATAAGAGAAGATGCAAGTCAAAGAGAAAATGCAAATTTTGGCATATATCTTCTTTAAGGAATAAGAGAGAGAAGTGACAATGTGGAAATTGACTCCAATTAGTGGTAGGAACACTTGAAAGCTGAAAGTTGAGATGAGATCTATTGAGAAGCTCACAATAACATAAGATGAGATTGAGAACCAGCTAGGTTCAACTTCACAAAAATTGATAAGCAAATAATTGCTAAATTGATAGACAAAGCGAGTATAAACAAAAAATTTGTCACATGAGAATCACCTAGACTATATCGATAGATTTTTCACAAAAAAGAAACCATGGTTATTTTTTTCTAGTTCGGCAAGGCTTTGGCATAGCCAAATGACTTAGCCTCTTTTCTATGGAATTTAATCGATTAATGGGCATCCTCAAAGCTCTAAGATCACTCTCTAGAGTAGTAACTTGCTCCTTTAATGCCACAACATCCTGATTATGCTCTATGGAACACATAGAGAAGTGTTCGATAGACTTGTTTTGAAATTCTTGCATCAAAGAAAAAAGGTCGCGTTGATTTTCTCCCAATTGAATAATATCTTTCTTCATGTCCTTCAAAGATGAAATTATCTCCTCTCCAAAACTTTCTTCATTGATAACATGAGATCCTTGCCTTCTTGTTGAATATCCTCCAAATAACCTTTGCATTGGAGTTAGTTTTCAACGTGGAAAAAAAGTTGTCTTCAATCATCCTTAAACATCTTGAAGAATATTTAGTTTGATCTTAACTCTTAGAGCGTGCAAGTTGCTTTACATTCCTGATAGTATTATGCTTGGGAAGCATTGGCATGATGATGACTTCATTGGAATTTTGTGTGGCCCTTCAGCAACAATACCTAGGGAGGAATTGAAAGGGCTATCAATGTCTATAACCAAAAAAAAAGCTTCTTAAATTGTCAAAAATATCATCTTTATATCCTTAACTCAATATTGGAGTAGTTTTCACCTTAGATTTGGTCCCTTCAGCATGCAAGGTACTTTGCATCTCCTACATTAGCATGCCTTGGAGGGGTTGATAAGATAACCTCATTGGGATCAAAGGTTCGTTGACAAAAGTAGCTAAAATTCTTGATGTATTGAAATGATTTTCCATCATTGAAAGAACTTTTTTTTTTAATGATTCTTCTTCGCAATTTGATAAACAAAAGGAAATAAAAAGATCATGATGTTTTTCTTTTATTAACAATTCATTCTAAATTTCTTATAGATTCTACCAAATCTACATCACACCCCTTTCCTATACATTGATTCCTCATATTATCACACATGGGTGTCACATTACATGGCTTTCTAGATGATAGCGGAAGAAGAAGGCATACCTTCTTTTAACGACTCTCAAGAAATTTTCTTGGAAATGGTGTGTTTGTGCAAGGCAAGACAATAAGGGTAGGGCCAGAAAGCTATGGGCTTCTCTCCAGATGCAATTACCTACCCTTGCATTTGAAATGCATGTGGCACTCTGCAAGACACTTACATGGAAAAATAATTTATTATTATTAGTCAAAGGCTCTTGAAAGAAGACGTCGTTCTTGCCAATGCCTTGGTTGACATGTATACCAAATGCGGTGTACTTCAAAAAGCACAAAAAATGCTTGAGGAGATGCCTTTTTAGGATGGTGTCTCTTGGACTTTATTGATTATAAGATATATATATATATATTGAATAGGGGCAAGGCTAAGAAGCACAAAAAGTGTTTGAGGAACTACCTCTCCAAGATGCCCTCTCTTAGAGTGTTATGACTACGGTATATGCAAGCTCTGGGCTGATTTTAGAGGATGCAAAGTGAGGGCATCTCTAAAAATGCAATCACTTACACTTCCATCTTCAAGGCATGTCGCATCACTCAAAATTTCGATATGGGAAAAATAGTTCGCAATGATATTGTTACTAACGTAGATGAAATTACCTACACTTTTGTTTTGAAGAAAGACATGAAATTCGTGGTCATACTTGGTCAACATGTATGCCAAATATCTTCCTAGTTCAAAAAACATAAAAAGGTTCTTGAGGAGCTGCCTGTTCAAAATGCCCTCTCTTGTAATGTTTTAATTGTAGGATATGCACAACAATGGTAGGGCCAGTAAGCTCTGGGCTATTTTCAAATCATGTGAAGCAAGGAATTCTCTATAGATGCAATTACCTAGGCTTGCATTTGAAAGGCATGTTACACTACGTAAAACACTTATATGGGCAAAATAATTCAGGTTGATATTATGAGTCAAAGACTCTTGACAGACATGGTGATGAAAGTGAGCAAAGCAGTAAGAGAAATAGCGAGCAAGAGAGACAAAGAGGGAGTGCAATGCATTGACCGACATGCATGCCAAATGTAGTGTCCTTCAAAACTCATAAAGGGTGCTTGAGGAGCTATTTCTCTGTGATGTTGTCTCTTGGAATTCATTGATTATAGAATATTCCAAACGGGGGCAAGGCGAGGAAGCTCTAGCGTATTTTCAATTGATGCAATGCAAAGCAAAGGCATATCTTGAGATGCAATCACTTATACTTGCATCTTGTTTTGAAAGAGTGTGCCACCACTCAAGATGCTGATACGGGGAAAAGATTCACCATGATATTGTTAGTTAGGGACTGATCAAATAAAACTTCATGCTTGGCAATGACTTGGTCGAAATGTATGCCAAATGTGGTGTCTTTCAAAACTCACTCGAAGAGCTACCTATCTTGGATGATGAGTCTTGCAATTCATTGATTGCAGGATATGTCGAACAAAGGCAAGTCTCAAAAGCTCTAGGGTGTTTTCAAAATATGCAAAGCGAGGGCATGTCTCCACATGCAATCACTTAAGCTTGTATCTAGAAGGAATATGTCACCACTCAAGATGCTTATAACGACAAAGGAATTCACAATGAGATTGTTAGCCAGGGGATGTCTCCCTGCAACAACATGCTCTCTCTCTCTCTCTCTCTCCTCTGTGCATGCCCAACTTCCAATACCCACGGGCTGCTCTCTCTCTCTCTCTCTATGTGTGTGTGTGTGTGTGTGTGTGTGTGTGTGTGTGTGTGTGTGTGTGTGTGTGTGTGTGTGTGTGTGTGTGTGTGTGTGTGTGCGTGCATGCCCAGCTTCCAATACCCACGGGCTGCAGTTGGAGCTCGGCCAAAGGATGGGCTGCAGACATGGAGGTCGACAAGAGGATGGGCTACAGATGCACTGCGCTCGATAGAGGCTTGCCAACCAGAGAGACAAAGAGGGAGTGCAATGCAAAGGGCCGACATGCATGCCAAATGTAGTGTCCTTTAAAATTGCTAGAAAGTTCTTGAGGAGTTATTTGTCTTTGATGTTGTCTCCTAGAATTCATTGATTACAAAATATGCCAAATGGGGGGAAGGCTAGGAAGCTCTAGGCTATTTTCAACGAAAGCAAAGTGAAGGCATCTCTCGAGAGGCAATCAATTATACTTGCATCTTGAAGGCACCTGTCACCACTCAAGATGTTGATACAGGAAAAAGAATTCACCATATTATTGTTAGTCAGGGACTAATGAAATAAAACGTCGTGCTTGGCAATGCCTTGGTCGACATGGATGCCAAATGTGGTGTCCTTCAAAACTCACTCGAAGAGTTACCTATCCAGGATGATTTTTCTTGGAATTCATTGGTTGTGGGATATGTCAAAAAGAGGCAAGGCTCGAAAGCTCTAGGGTGTTTCTAGAATATGAAAAGCAAGGGCATCTCTCCACATGCAATCACTTATGCTTGTATCTGAAAGGCATGTGTCACCACTCAAGATGCTAATACCGGCAAAGGAATTAAATGAGATTGTTAGGTAGGGGCTGTTGAAAGAAAACATCGTGCTTGGCAATGCCTTGGTCAACATGTATGCCAATTATGGTGTCCTTCAAAATGCACAGAATGTTCTAGAGGAGATAACTATCTAGATGTTGTCTCTTGGAATTCACTGGTTGTAGGATATGCCAAATGGGAGCAAGGTCAGGAATCTCTGGGCTATTTTCAATAGATGCAAATCAAGAGTATCTCTCTAGATACAACCATTTACGCTTGCATCTTGAAGGTGTGTGCCACCACTCACGATGTTGATACAGGAAAAATAATTCACGTTAGTCAAGAGCAATTGAAAGAAAACGTTGTCTTTGCACTGCCTTGGTTGATATGTATTCTAAATGTGGTATCCTTCAGAAAGCACAAAAAATGCTTGAGGAGACACTTATTTGGGCTGTTGTCTTTTGGAATTCATTGATTGCATGATATGATATGACAAATGGGGAGATACCAAGAAGCTCTAAGCAGATTCTAGTAAATGCAAAGCAAGGACATCTCTCTAGCCGCAATCACTTACACTTGCATCTTGAAGGCGTGTGCCACCGCTCAACATACGGGAAAATCATTCACGATGAGATTGTTAGTCAGGGGTTGTTGAAAGAAACCGTAGATATACCTACGCTTTTGTCTTGAAGACATGTAGCACTACGCAAGACATTTATATGTGCAAAAGAATTCAGAATCATAGTATTAGTCAGGGGCTATTGAAAGAAAAGCTTGTGCTTTGCAATGCCCTAGCCAACATAATTGCCAAATATCATTTACATCAAAAATCCAAAAAAATTGCTTGAGTTGCTTGTCCCATATGCCCAACAGGGGTAGTGCCAGGAAGCTCCGTGTTTTTTTCAAAGGATGCAAAGTGAGGACATCTCTTGCGATTCAATAACCTATCCTTGCATTTTGAAGGCATGTGGCACTATGCAAGATAGTGATATCGGCAAAATAATTCACGATGATATTGCTACTGAGGGGATGCAAAGTGAGGGTGTCTCTCCAGATCAAATTACTTATGCTTTGTTTTTTAAGGCTATGCTTACATCTTGAAGGGATGGGCCATTATGCAAGATGCCTACATGGGAAAAAAGATGAAATCACCTATGCTTTGGTCTCAAAGACTATGCTTCAATCTCAAATGGTAGTGGCATTACGCAAGGTGCTGAAACTGGCTCATCCTCACCTAAATCAAGTATCCATGTTTTTTCCAATCCGGGGCTATGTTTATATCTCTCCTTTTTATTATGTATTTATCTTTTTTTTTAATTTTAGGCTTTTATCTTGAATTTTTATTCATCTCTCTCTCTCTCTCTCTCTCTCTCTCTCTCTCTCTCTCCAATTGGGTTAACACTAGAATGGTTAACAGGACACTTTTGTGTCCTGTTAAGTGACCATTTTGCTTGAATTATTTAAAGAGTATGAAAATTAATTTCTAGGTGCTATATATCCACAAAGTTGCCTTATGAGCTGAAAAAAACTTAGCATTTTTTCTTGAGTATCGATCTCACCATTAACCTTACTCTTGCACAACATTTTTGAACCTAAACTGTGTGAAAAAACGGGTCCTGTTTTTGGCTTTTTTTCAATTTTTGGCAACTATACCACTCTAAACTTCATGTTTGTGAGGTTTAGATGGCTAGAGGTTAGGCCTTCATAGTTCTCAACATGTTTTGATGCTTGTAGGGAGAGCTAAGTGTTAAAATTGAAAGTTATGACCAATTTACAAGAAGTGCATAATCCTGTTTTTTGGCCAAAATTAGCACTTTTATTATTTTTTTGGTGGCTTTCTTGATATCCAAATTGTGTAAGTGTAATGTATAACATAAAGCTAATCTTCCTTGAGTTTTGGGGGACCTAATATGCTATATAGCATAGTATATGATGATGGTTGAGTTTTTTGATTGCTGAAGAATACGATACATTTTAGAGTAGCAAGTATAACTTTCTCAATATTGCTAGTTTCTTAGGCCAATTGTGTGTATTTTATAGGTAGTGATCATATCTAATCATAGACTACAAACTTGGCTAGATATTGAGTAGTTTCTATGGGTTTCTAAAGGTCATAATGCTAAACCCATTTTTTTCATGTTTGCTGTATTTAGCACTTCATCATTGCCCCCAAGGTTCCAATTGTAAGAGATCCATTATCCTTTTGACATGCTCCATGGCTCCTTTTGAATCCAGAGGCCCAAAGGGAACTAAGAAAACATGTATATAGTATCTATATTGAGCGTGACTGTAGAAACTTTGATGATAGGTCTGCGAATGGCAAAAATGCAACTTTTTTGTACCTATTTTTTGCCCAAAAAAAATTTAGTGAGGTAAAAGCAACCATATGTTTTGGTCACCAACCCATAGAAGTTAACGGGGCATTTTATCTCATGTCCTACAAAAATCTCCACTCTTATTATATGCAATCAACCGTAAGAAACTGCTGTTTTGGCAAAATGCACTGGTCCATCAACTTTGGAGGCTTGTAGTGACCAAGGGATGAGAAAAATTACAAGTTTCACATTTTTTCCATATGTAGTAGTTATTGAACTATAAGCTCATGAAAGGATATTTCAAAATGAGTGGATCTACTATGGTTTTGGAATTTTTCCCAAAACCCTGAAAGGACACTTTTATGTCCTGTTAGGTTACCATTCTAGTGTTAAGCCTTTGCATAAAGGAGGGGATGTAAAGAATGTAAACAACTACCGGACTATAATGATTGGGTTTCTTATGGGGAAGTTGTTTGGGTGCATAATGATATGAAATTGAGTGATTGGGCTGAAGATAATGACAAGCGTGCAAAGGGACAAGTGGGTTTTGTCGATGCCATAGCACCATTGATCATCTTGTCACTCTTCGTGTTCTCATGGAGGAAAGTAGGTTGAAAGGCAAGTGATCGTATTGTTGTTTTTCGGACTTAAGAAAGCCTTTGATATGATTCCATGTAACAATTTGTGGAGAAGGATGGAAGAACTTCAAGTGCCAAGTGAGTTTATGCTTGCGGTTTCTCGAATCTATGAGAAGGTGATTTGTCAATTGCGAATGGGAAGAGAAATTTCAAAATTTTTTGTAAGCACTATTGGGTTAAACAAGGATGTCTGTTGTCACCAACTCTCTTTGGTCTATGCATCGATCAATTGGAACAAATGGTACTTGACTTTATGCAAGAAGAAGGCATTGAAAAGGTCACTATTTGCAATGCATTAATCATGCTTTTGTTGTATGCGGATGATGTAGTGCTTCTAGAACACACTTTAGAAGATGCACAAAAGCTCATGGTTGTCCTTGAGAACTTTTGCTTGCATAGTGGGCTATTTGTGAGCGAATCCAAGACAAAGGTTATGCTTGTGAAAACCAACCATAAGGAGAAGCCATGCATTGTGTGCAACAATGAGACACTTGAAGTTGTTGAGAGATTTAAGTACCTTGGCCTTGAGGTTCCGTCCAATCACAAGTGGCATGAATGTGCTATGCATCGTTTGGAAGCGGAAAAGAGAGCATATTATGCATTTGAGAACATGTGTAATGCGGGAAATATCAAGTGTTGGGTTCTCAAGAAGTATCTTTTTGATACATTGGTGACATCGGTTCTTCTTGATGGAGTTGAAGTGTGGGGCGGGAGCATCTCAAAGTCTACTTGGAAAGAGTTTGAGAATGTCCAAAAGCATATTCTCACAAACTTTCCCCAAGTGAAGACACAAACACCATATATGCTCCTACTCCTTGAGTCGGGATGTCTTCCAATTGAGGTTATGGGCATGGAAAGGGTTGTGGAGTACATGATAAAGATGCATCAAAACCCCTCACATCGACTTCCTACAATTTCATGGGAAGCAAGCAAAAAAGTTCAAAAGATGCATAAAAGCAAGATCTTGAGCATGGGATGGATGCAAGACATAAAGAAGTGGTTTGGGAGATGGGATGCATTACACTTGGTACATGATGCTTTGACTCCCAAGTGATCATGAATGAATCTTTTCTACAATGCCAATGTATTACGGCTTGGGAGAAATCCGGTGGGTCACGCTTCATACATTACACCACCCATATTGCCCCCAACTACAAAACCATGTTCTTCATTGAAAGAGGAAACCGTACTCACAGTTACATGCTTGAGCATATCCCCTTATCGGCGATACGCACTATCCCATATTGCCCCCAACTACAAAACCATGTTCTTCGCTGAAAGAGAAAACCTTACTCACAGTTACATGCTTGAGCCTATCCCCTTGTTGCGATACGGACTATCGCAGCCATTCGGCTTGGCTCTCATTTCCTTCGATGCGAGATAGGGTGTTGGGGCATGGAGAAGAGTCAAATCGATTGTGCACATTATGGTCACTGCAAGTTCGAGAGTCTGAGTACCACACACTACTAGAGTGCTCAGCTTTCGGTCACCTCACACTTGCTTCTCTCACATTTTCAGCCATAACTTAGACGTGCACACTTTCCTCTCCCAATCAAAGTGTGGCTCTCCATTGTGACTCTCATCACCACAATTTTGGAGCATCGAGAGTCATTCATCGGCCATACACATACTACATCATATGTAACTTTGGTCCCATAGGTCACATTTGACCTCTGAGAACGATAATAAAATCTCTCTCTCTCTCTCTCTCTCAATCGCATTCTATTTCTCTACCATTTTCCTCTTGAATAAGAGCTCTTGAGTTCAGCTCTCCTCGTCAGATAGATCTTTAAGGTCTCTTGGATAGTTTCCTACGATGTTAAAATACTCTACTTCTTCTTCGTCTTCTACTTGTCTTTTGTTTTTTCTTTTTTACTCTCTCTCTCTCTCTCTCTCTCTCTCTTCTCTCTCTCTCTCTCTCTCTCAAAATCTAGAGTCTGTTTAGAATTTGTAAAGTGAGGGCAAAATAATTCAAGATGATATTGTTAATCAACGTCAGTGATTATTTAAGAAAAAATGTTTTCTTGTCAATTCCTGTATGCATGCATGCCAAATGTGGTGTACTTCAAAAACAACATGCGAAATGTGTTGTACTTCAAAACCATGTGCAACGACACTGCAGCCCACCATTTTTTATTTATAATAAAAGCTTACCAAACAATTGCCACTTGAGCAGCGCTACGTATGACACCTCTGGTTGTAGCTACTGGCCGCTCTCTTATTCGAACCATGCCCACACCACGTTTGCTGCAGCAACCAATGCAAGTGCATAGAGCAAGAAACATCATCTCTCTCTCTCTCTCTCTCACTCAAGACACTTGTCACACACACACACCACACACACACACACACACACCTGTGGTCCTTAGCTATAGCTACTACAGAAGCAAAGACTTCCACGACCTGCAACAGAGCTAGGCACAAGCTCGTCCAGACGATGGTCTGCAGATTCTTGTCGATAGAGCAAGGCTGCACAACTATATTGAAACAGATGTCTTTTTCTCTCTCTCTCTGTGTCATGCTCCCCTTTGTTGTGTGGTGTGTAGTAGAGGTACCAGAGTCCAAGCACTACAAGGAATGGCAAGAACCGCAATCAAGCGTTGGATGGAATTCCGTTGGGTAGAGCCCTCGAGCAATTGCATGGCACTGGGCAAAGCCGAAGGAGATAGAATTAGTGTGGAAGAAGAGATTGAATGGGTAGAGCCTTAGCAAAAATGGAAATGCAAAGCCTAGCTCTCAATCTCTCCTCTCTTTTTCTCTCTCTCCTCTCTCTCTCTCTCTAATATATATATATATTATATACATATACATATGTCGCCAAAAAATCCTCTACATTCTACAGCTAGGCTTTGCCCATTTCCATCATTGCCTAAGGCTCTACCCATTGACATCATCTTCTACACTAAAGCTATCGCCTGAGGCTTTGCCCATTGCCATCATTGCTCGAGGCTCTACCCAGTGAATTCCATCCAACGCTTGATTGCGGTAGTTGCCATTCCTTGTAGTGCTTGACTATGGTACCTACTATTCCCTCCAGTAAAGGTGAGCATGAGAGAGAGAGAGAGAGAAAGAGAGATCTGTTTCAATATGGTTGTGCAGGCCTAGCTCTATCGACAAGTATCTGCAGACCATCGTCTGGCCGAGCTTGTGCCTAGCTCCAGTTGCAGGTCGTGGAAGTCTTGCTCTCAGTAGCTATAGGCTAAAAGGACCACCAGGTGTGTGTGTGTGTGTGTGTGTGTGTGTGTGAGTGAGAGAGAGAGAGAGAGAGAGATTTTTCTTGCTCTATGCACTTGCAATGGGTTGCTGCAGCAAACGTGGTGTGGGCATGGTTCGAATAAGAGAGCGCCAGTAGCTACCAACCAGAGGTGTCATACGTAGCGCTGCTCAAGTGGCAATTGTTTGGTAAGCTTTTATTATAAATAAAAAATGGTGGGCTGCAGTGTCGTTGCACATGGTTTTTGAAGTACAACACAATTCGCATGTTGTTTTTGAAGTACACCACATTGGCATGCATGCATACAGGAATTGACAAGAAAACATTTTTTTCTTAAATAATCACTGACGTTGATTAACAATATCATCTTGAATTATTTTGCCCTCACTTTACAAATTCTAAACAGACTCTAGATTTTGAGAGAGAGAGAGAGAGAGAGAGAGAGAGAGAGAGAGAGAGAGAGATTAAAAAAGAAAAACAAAAGACAAGTAGAAGACGAAGAAGAAGTAGAGTATTTTAACATCGTAGGAAACTATCCAAGAGACCTTAAAGATCTATCTGACGAGGAGAGCTGAACTCAAGAGCTCTTATTCAAGAGGAAAATGGTAGAGAAATAGAATGCGATTGAGAGAGAGAGAGAGAGAGAGATTTTATTATCGTTCTCAGAGGTCAAATGTGACCTATGGGACCAAAGTTACATATGATGTAGTATGTGTATGGCCGATGAATGACTCTCGATGCTCCAAAATTGTGGTGATGAGAGTCACAATGGAGAGCCCACACTTTGATTGGGAGAGGAAAGTGTGCACGTCTAAGTTATGGCTGAAAATGTGAGAGAAGCAAGTGTGAGGTGACCGAAAGCTGAGCACTCTAGTAGTGTGTGGTACTCAGACTCTCGAACTTGCAGTGACCATAATGTGCACAATCGATTTGACTCTTCTCCATTGCCCCAACACCCTATCTCGCATCGAAGGAAATGAGAGCCAAGCCGAATGGCTGCGATAGTCCGTATCGCCAACAAGGGGATAGGCTCAAGCATGTAACTGTGAGTAAGGTTTTCTCTTTCAGCGAAGAACATGGTTTTGTAGTTGGGGGCAATATGGGATAGTGCGTATCGCCGATAAGGGGATATGCTCAAGCATGTAACTGTGAGTACGGTTTCCTCTTTCAATGAAGAACATGGTTTTGTAGTTGGGGGCAATATGGGTGGTGTAATGTATGAAGCGTGACCCACCGGATTTCTCCCAAGCCGTAATACATTGGCATTGTAGAAAAGATTCATTCATGATCACTTGGGAGTCAAAGCATCATGTACCAAGTGTAATGCATCCCATCTCCCAAACCACTTCTTTATGTCTTGCATCCATCCCATGCTCAAGATCTTGCTTTTATGCATCTTTTGAACTTTTTTGCTTGCTTCCCATGAAATTGTAGGAAGTCGATGTGAGGGGTTTTGATGCATCTTTATCATGTACTCCACAACCCTTTCCATGCCCATAACCTCAATTGGAAGACATCCCGACTCAAGGAGTAGGAGCATATATGGTGTTTGTGTCTTCACTTGGGGAAAGTTTGTGAGAATATGCTTTTGGACATTCTCAAACTCTTTCCAAGTAGACTTTGAGATGCTCCCGCCCCACACTTCAACTCCATCAAGAAGAACCGATGTCACCATGTATCAAAAAGATACTTCTTGAGAACCCAACACTTGATATTTCCCGCATTACACATGTTTCTCAAATGCATAATAATGCTCTCTTTTCCGCTTCCAAACGATGCATAGCACATTCATGCCACTTGTGATTGGACGGAACCTCAGGCCAAGGTACTTAAATCTCTCAACAACTTCAAGTGTCTCATTGTTGCACACAATGCATGGCTTCTCCTTATGGTTGGTTTTCACAAGCATAACCTTTGTCTTGGATTCGCTCACAAATAGCCCACTATGCAAGCAAAAGTTCTCAAGGACAACCATGAGCTTTTGTGCATCTTCTAAAGTGTGTTCTAGAAGCACTACATCATCCGCATACAACAAAAGCATGATTAATGCATTGCAAATAGTGACCTTTTCAATGCCTTCTTCTTGCATAAAGTCAAGTACCATTTGTTCCAATTGATCGATGCATAGACCAAAGAGAGTTGGTGACAACAGACATCCTTGTTTAACCCCAATAGTGCTTACAAAAAATTTTGAAATTTCTCTTCCCATTCGCAATTGACAAATCACCTTCTCATAGATTCGAGAAACCGCAAGCATAAACTCACTTGGCACTTGAAGTTCTTCCATCCTTCTCCACAAATTG
>NW_028221410.1:55881-138208 GCF_014529385.1 Adiantum capillus-veneris | reverse complement strand
GCTCGTTTCTTCCGTCAACACAAGGCATCGGGGAAGCAATCCGAGATTGTTTGTAAGTGATGACTCCTAAAAGAAGATCCCTCTGAAGCTGGGCTCTCTCATCTCTCTGCACTCCTCATCATTCCAACTATTATGGGGCATGCCCCCAGAATATCGCCTCCGACCCGGTTGAGTGTGTGGTGTGTGCTCTGATGTTGCACCATGCAGTGTCTCAGTCAGTAAAGTGGTGCACTCCTCCACTGAGAGGCCAGGACCAGCTGTGCATAGACGGCTATAGATCTCCTCTGTATAAACTGAGTCAATCTCTGGTGTAAATGTATAACGGGTATGTGACCTACCTCCTGATGTCTAGGCTGTACTATACTGAAATGAAACAGAAAATGTCAAAAGTGCATGATCCACTGCTACGCCATTAGTTTGGCTCCCACTATGAAATCCTAAATACAAGGAATAAAGCTCGGTTGTGCATAACATAGTCCACTGTACTGGCCCCGTCTCTGTGTGGAAAGCATGTGAAACCGGTGCTCCAGGAAATCGCTGTAAGCCATTAAGTATGGCTAACCCATGTGCAGTCGTCATCTCCGTGAGGTATCTCCCATACTCTGTCTACTCTCTGTCATGTGAGCATCTGTCTAGCCCCAACTCACCCACATCCAGCTCTCTAAGCATCTCATCTGAAGTGTCGTCGAAGACTGTCTGAGAGTTTCCCGTTCGGGCATTGAAGTCCCCTAGGAGGATGATATCACCATCCCTAGAAAACTCCCATATATCATCATCTAGTATAGAGAAAGGCGACTGTCCTCTAGATGCAGTATATACTGACGTACTGGGGGGAAGTAACATATGGCAATGTATAGAAATCGGCCTGTGTCAGCTCTAAGACTCACCCACATGTATCTAGCATGATCATCTCTCCGTACAATATGTAGTAGTGGCTGGAACTCCTCCCTAAATAGCACTACTACTAACTTGAACCTCTACTCCCATGCTCAGATCTCGCGACTGTCTTGTGGGCTATCTCCCATCTGTATCCCACCACATGTGGCATAAGCTGTCTGGGGGCCTGATGCGTCTCTGAGAAGGAAACAATGTCCCTATCTCTGAAATTGTCCTCAAAGGCACCAACATCCAACCTCATAGATCCATTACAATTCCAAGTAGCCATCTTCAGTGTGGTCCCATAGGTCTCACACCGTCATGTAGAGCGCCGCTCTACATTCACCACCCAACCATTTCTGTAAAAGGCTATCTTTCCCTTCTCCCTTGCCACCATAATCTCTAGCATTACCTCTCTCATATGCGCAAGCTATGAGAGAGTGAGATCATCACCGAGAAAAATAACTGTCTTCTTGAGAGTAGGCCTCTTTCTCAAGAATTCCTTCTTCTCTTCCAAGGAGGAGAAGCATAGTATGAGATCTCTCCCTTTCGAAGATTCTCCCGGGCCATCACTCTTCTTGCCCACTCTCCATGCCTTTGTGTGTGAAGGCTTGTCCACCCCCATCATGGATGTGAGGCGTAGAGAGAGAGGTGTAAATGTCAGTTATTTTTTGTTTCGACTACAACTTTAATTACTGTGTTTCTATAAAATAACTGCAGATGATGAAAATAGTGTTCCTCTATTCAAAGCAATAAATGAGCACCGCAAGTCATTGGCCAGGTTGCTGTGGGAACATGGTGCATATTTGCCGGGTGAAAGCACAAGGGGATTACCTTTGTGCTGCTGCAGAGAGGGGTGATGCTGAAGTTTTGCAGAGCCTCTTAAACTACGGAGCGGATGTAAACTTGGGAAACTTGGAGGGTACAACTGCTCTTCACGTGGCTGTAGAGGCAGGTTGGACAGAGGCAGCCAAACTTCTTGTGTCTTATGGGGCGAAGGTGGAGCAATGTAACCACAATGGACTTACACCTGTTGATGTTGCAAGGCAGGGAGGCCAGAAAGAGTTAGTGCAGCTGCTGGAAATCCTCCCACGGTCTTGATGTCATCCAAACCATTGCCAAAGAGAGACTCCAAAACAACTGCGGATCAAAGGAATGAGCCACGCAGTGCCTGGCCCCGTAATGCAGGCTTCAAGCAGCTTCCCACTAGCAAGGGGTCACTCCCATTCTGTGCCAGAATAAACTGTACATCCTTACCATCCCAGGGGATTAGAATCAAACATCAATAAGTCTCGCAAGTTTCTCATGCCTCTTCCAGAAACTTGGGACACCCTGCTCAAGAATTTGAGTTAGTATCTTTGCATTTCCCTGTATTTATATTGGTTCACAATTTAAACTGCTCATATTGTCATTCTTTGCCGCATCTGCGTGCAGATGAGAAGCTTGGGTACTTGCCTGCGAAGGTTTTCGATCAAGATGCTGCAGAAATTGACATCATCAGCGTGATAAGAGATGGTGATATCATCTATGCTGCTGGGGAAGAGGAGCTTAGCAAGTTGCGACGACCTTCCAGCCCACAACAAATACGACAACTGAAGAAAGATGCGAAGAAATGAGTACAATTCATGGCCTCTTATATAATGGCCATGCCATGATTCTTATGTTAATATACCTTCTTGAAACTCATTTCAGCAATCCAATTGGTTCAAACATCGCATTGTATAGTGATCACATGCAGTGTATGAACAGCACAATGGACATGGACACTTACTCACTAGAGAAAAGCTTCATAATCAAGTATGTCCCATGCTTTCCTAGACATATTTCATCCTTTACAATTGTAGACAGACATCATTCTTTACAAATGCAATTGATGGCCCAACCTAATAAAGGGTAGTCATTGTTTTTTATTATTTGCAGAATCCTTTTGTTTTTCCCATTAAGCACAATCAAATGCATTGTTGCAGCCCATAATGAGATGAGCTCACTTTGATGTTTCATATGCGCAAAGGAAATGGTTGAGAAATATTTTGAGGTGCTCATAGTGAGTTCAAGATGTTTTATATGATGTAAAACAGGTCGAGTATTTTTGTCTGTGTTTACTTCTTCTCAACATTTGGACTGGCGCTCATGCCCGTCAATCCCGTCATCCACCTCGTCACTGGTGTGTTATTTAGTCTCGTGGACAGCCTCCTTGTAGTAGGAGCTTTTCATTGAAACTGTACACTCATTCAAAGAAGCCTTCTTGCAAGTATTTTAGCTCTTTTTTGCAGAAGCAGATTCTAATCTCTCTCTCTCTCTCTCTCTCTCTCTCTCCCCCTAGACTGACGAGAGCTTATGTAGCCTTGGGAGGATTGGAGAGGATGTGTTCACAGGTTCAGTTTCAGGAACCTTGAACAAAGCTTTGGCTTTTTGACACTAGTGGCTTCAGCAATGCTTTATGGAGTTCAGACATGGGGACCCTCAGTGGACCACCATGGCAGATCTGGTAGCACTAATGGATAGATATGTATGGAGAGGCATGTAGTCTCTATGATTTCTTGAATGATTCAGGCTAAGGCCTCAGTGCCACATGAGATTATTCCGCCTGGCCCCCTCTCGTGGTCGAGGCACTTACTAGATCAGTATCCTTCATGCATAGTTTATGGGGACCTCCCTAGAGACAGATATGCTCAGCTAGCCCTTGAGTCATCCCGACAGCTAGCGCTACAGTATCCTTCACGCATAGTTTATGGGACCTCCTTAGAGACAAATATGCTCGGCCAGCCATCCCGACAGCTAGCGCTATAGGGGGATACAGCATGTTGGTATGGGTAGATGACATCATGGTTTCAGCATGGATAGTCTGCCTCTGTTCAATACTTCTTGGATGCACCCTCCCTATATCTCACACGAACAAAGATCACTAGGCTCATACATCATGATCTGATTCAGCTAGATACCAAAAGCACATGGATACAGCTGACTCGGGAGTTGGGCTTTCTATAGAGAGCATCTTCTCCAACTCACAGAGGATGGATATATGATCGGACCTGCTTATATGGACACTCATGTATCCCATGGGATACGATGTGCTATTGGTCAAATCCACACATCATCGCGTTAGTTAGAGATTGAGACTGGCAGATATAGAAGAGTACCAGCAAAGGCCAGGATTTGTCAATTGTGTCATATAGAGCTAGAGTTACATCACATATGTCATTGTCCGGTATACTATGAGATACGAGTCCGCTTTCATTGTCTATTCAGAGAGGGCTTTGAACACTGGCTACTGAGTCAGGACATGTCTGGATTAAAGATGCCTCGGGTTGTTTTTGCTAGAGCTCCGCAGACACAGGGAGAGTCTCTTGAGGAGATCAGGCAGTGGGAGGCATTCACTGAGGGAGATCACTAACTTCTTTAGAGCAGAGACTCAGCAGTCAGATGAGCAAGCTTCACAGCAAACTTGAGAGCCCAGCTATACCAGAGGTATATTAGTTGACAAAGCCATTGAGCTTGAGAGAGCTAGATGCCCACGTCTTTGAGGGTGACCACGACATCGACGTAGGCTCCATCAGAGAATCGGGACTATTCTAGCACGACATGGGAAACGTCCAGTACGACTATTTATAGAGGCAGACATGACGATGCTCTTCAGCAACCGATGCAATACATTCTTGGACAACGCCCGATGCCAAGCATTCTCCTAAGACATTGATGATGATGATGATGATTTTAGTTTTTACTTCCTTCATATTTATTTTGTACCGAGACATTGTATGAGATCCACCAAGATTGTATTAGTTTGATCTCATTAGTCATTTTGGCTTTTGAAGACATTTAATATAACATTTCATTTCATTCATCTCTCTCTCTCTCTCTCTCTCTCTCTCTCTCTCTCTCTCTCTCTCTCTCTCTCTCTCTCTCACACATACATTGATTAATGGAATGCATACACTCTCGGCAAGATGAGTCTAAGAATCTAATCCCAAAATAAAATCACCAGGGAAGCTGATTGACTCAAGGAAATGATAATGGTAGTTAGCATTTGGAATGATCAGATATTAAGTAATTCATAGTAATTAATCGATACGCAAACCCTCCCAGTGGCATGACAAAACTATGTTGCTCTTCCAAGGCATTCTTTCTATTGGAAGTGGGCCATCCCCCCCCCCCCAAAATTTATATATATATATATATATATATATATATAATCATGGAATAAATAAATAAAATCATGAAGAGTATCTCATAAAGTGACTCATGAGTAAACCTGCCCTCTACCTTGCATGCTCTCCCTTGTCATTTTCCTTTCAGAGGGCAGTCTATGTTGTGCATCATATAAGGTGACTACTTGCATCAAGAGTAGACGTGCTCTCTCTCCACTCCTCTATTGATATTCCCTTATGTTATCAAAGTTATCCCATAGAGTCTCCTAATTAATATCCTTCCTTTTAGGGTCAACCTTAATTTGGTTCCAATATGATGTAACAAAATGTTTGCATTTGAAAAAAGTTACGAATAAACGTCTTTATTTTAAGGACATGGAGATTCTAATCACTTAATTTCTGTGTGATTTGAGTATTTTGAGAATTGATTGATGCTACAGAGAGGGTACTATGTTCAATAGTTGGTTGAAATGCTTGAGCAAAATTTCAAGCTTGGCATGTGGCTTGGAGCCTCATAAAGGTGTGCAGGTGAACCTCCCATCTCTGCAAATAGAAATCCTATCAAATGCTTAAGCATACACATCTATATCTCTGCCTTGTTACAGTTTTTGGAGTAAACATGTGATCAACCATGTAAGTGCATGCAAGCAAAAACATAGACCACATTCATTAAAAGAATTAGCAACTTGTATCCCAATTTTGTGAGTAGGCATGTAAAAAATATGTAGCTTTTTATGTATGTGAATGCTTGATGCTATCCAACCATGCTTTTTATGTATGTGAATGCTTGATGCTATCCAACCATGCTTTTTATGTATGTGAATGCTTGATGCTATCCAACCATGCTTTTTATGTATGTGAATGCTTGATGCTATCCAACCATTACTTCATCCATTGCTTTGTTGCCAATGAGAGATCACCAATTAGGCGTCTCCATAGCTCAGACCTCCAATCAACTACCTCAAACCTTGTTCCTATAGCCGTGTAGGCTAGAGATTGGCTAAATAGTCTCATCCTATGGATTACCTTGCTACCTAGGTCCCCAAAGGGTGTTATCTCCCATAGGACCCATGTTTTGATATCTCACAAAGGGTGTAATCATATGTGGAAGTAGCACTAGAGAATTGATATCTTTGATGCAATGGCTTGATGACGAAATAGAAGCAGGTGATTCATAGAGATATGAAGTGCTCAAGTAGTGAAATTGGTAATTAGAGAGGAGTTGTCGATGCTTTGATTAGCAAAGTGTGCACATGCATGCGCGTGCGCGTGCGCGTTATACACAAGATTATCTCTCTACCATTCTCTATTCGAGATGCTCACTTTTTCATTGTAGTAGGATTAGAGTAGATGAGAAAGAATGTCAAGTAAGGACCACGGTAGAATCCTGTGTGTGTGTGTGTGTGTGTGTGTGTGTGTGTGTGTGTGTGTGTGTGTGTGTGTGTGTTGTTGTTGTTGTTGTTGTTTTTGTATTAAACTTAATACATATACACAAAAGAACATAACGTTTAAAAGACAATTTTGTGTGTGTGTGTGTGTGTGTGTGTGTGTGTGTGTGTGTGTGTGTGTGTGTGTGTGTGTGTGTGCCCGCGCGTGCGCGTGTTGTTGTTGTATTAAACTTAATACATATACACAAAAGAACATAACGTTTAAAAGACAACTGGTTTTAGATAACTAGGCAGAGAGATTTAGATTCAATCATAAATTCACTTTTGTACAATATAATAAGAATGAGGCATCATTCCAATGATTCTATACAAAAGAAATAGAGTTATGGAGATCATTTAGGTTGAATAGCAAGGATATTCAAAGTCGGACAGCAGCTAAGCAAAAATACCTTTAAGTAAAGATAGCATTCTCACATGCATCCATATAAACAAAACAACATATTTGTTAACTTTGAATATGTATTACAAGTGTCAATAAACCTATCAGTTGTTATTCTTGTTCTACTTAAAAATATTTTAATTTAAACTACTATCTGAAAAAAAATTACTATTATGTGGATTTTGTAAGCAATCAGAAAAACCATCACTCCTTCTGATTCAAGTGGCATAACAAAAGTTATTTTTTAGACTTTAACTCATCTATAGTTTTTCTTATAAGTTCCAAATTTAATCATGTTAAGTTCCCTCTTAAAGTGTTTTTTAATAAACTTTCATTATGTTCTTAGAATATCTAGTCATGCCATGCACTTGTCCCAATGCCTTGCACAACCACCACAATTGAAAAGCATGTAAGGATTGAGAAAAAATCATGAGTCTGGAGTTAACTCATAGCATCAACTTTACCGATCCATGTAAAGCAACACGTAAGTATGTTACTTGCCATGTTCATAGACATGAAAAGAACTTATAAGAGTCCAAAAGACGGTGTACAATAGTCCAAATTTTCATTTTTTTCAAAGCAAAGTATCAATTAAGGTGTACACGATCTCTATCAATGGATCAACATGGCACTCTCATGCTTGAAAATTATTATGAGTGTCTCAGTCACATCAAATATTAGAGGTAAAAAACATGATCCTAAATGCCAATACGTATTAGCAATCAAATTTCAAAAAAAATCAGAGAAAAATATCATACAGGAGTAATGTTAATAGGCCAACCACCCTAAAATTAATTTTTGGTGTTCCTTGGTTAGTTTCCACAAAAAAATAACAATGTTCAGAACGATATCCAAACCACGAAAGCCTCCTGCTTACAACAAGTTCTCAAAAAAAAATCTAAAACAAAACTAGTAGATTATCAAAGAAGTATCAAATTTTGAGGACTATAAGTACGCCGTGTAGCCTTTAACTTATCCAACCCGGATTTATTTCTAGTGCTCCCACGCAAGCATCCAAGACAATTTTCCAAAGAAAAAAACAATGTTTAGACTGGTTTTATGACCATTATGTATAGTTAACAGGCTACAGTCAAGCATCATCATTATTCAACCTACACATTGAAGTGTGCAAGCGGGAGCGTGTGAGTGTGTGCAGCAATGGAGAAGAGAGGAGAAGAGGAGACCTTGTGTTTGCGGGGGCTAAAAACTCACTTGTAATATGTAAGCCCCCTTATTCTATTATGTACATAATGAATAAATATAGTGGGTGGGCACCTGATCTAACAGGCCACATGGGGCTTTACCCCAACAACCTCACATGTAAAGGCCAATGTGGCCGTGAGAGAAGAAAACCGTACAAAACATATATAAGGCCATCACAAGTATGTAGCCAACGTCCACTGGCTCACTGAATTTGTGTGCATCAAGCTCTAATTGTAGAGAAAGTATAGAGCGATTGACATACTCTTTACCAAAGCCGCACACATCTTGTAGGTATCTCACCATACACTGCAAAGTACCCCTATGCTCAAGGCCAATATCATCCATTGCATGGCTAACTGCTCCCACTACAAATGCACCTACCGTAAATGCAATCTCGGGTCTTGAGGTCAGTATCTTGTACATGAGACTCCCGATTGCTGATGCAATCGTGGCAATATCCGTCAATTTGACCATCTCAGTCAAATCTGGCTCAGAACTCCACTCATGGAAATCACCTTGACACCCGAACTCCGATCACTGGAATCCATCCTCGTGTCCATCGCATGTCACATGCGTACCAAGAGCATTTGTCAGTCTTGAGCCTTGTGTGGCAACAGCAATGCGTAGCTCCAACTCACACGCATCAACCTCTAGCCTAAGCATATCCATGAATGACTGAATCACGACTGAATCCTCAGCGGTCAAGCCATCCATATCCATCATCACATACATGAATGAAAAACCCTTCTGCACAATTGTCTCAACATACTCACAAACTGGAGCATCATGCAGTGTATCTGCAAAAGAAACATGCCTCGTCTCTCTTCATGGTTGGATCTCACAAAGACTGTGATGTCTCACACGTTACGTACTCGCATCACATGAATCGTGCCAACACTAGCGCTAACCTCTCGCTACTATGACTAGCTATACACAATGCAATCTGAAATTGTGCTTGTCCAGCACTACCTAGCATCTACTATCTCGCAACTGACTCACAGAGATCAAGATTTGCGTCAAACTTGGAACATGATGTACATCTCGCAACACATATGATGCACCACTCAGCAATGATAGTCTGACATCTCCTGCACTAACTATGGCATGCACTGAACCAACAGCTAGACACACACGTCCAAGCATACCAAAGTCTGGCTAACTCATACACCAAGTATTGTCAAAATACAACATAAGCTAGCATAAGCTGGCATAAGCTGTCTAAGAGAACTGTTAGCAAATATGGCGGTCAATGTAATGAAACGAGTGAAAAAGACCACTCAAATGATTCAAAAAGTCTGGTCTAATCCAAGATCGCTATGCGGTAGCCGATGAATCTAGCATCAACAATCTCCTTCCTGAAGACATTATCGTATACATGGCAAATGACATAATCTAGTGAGCAAAGACTCTCACAATGCTATGCCAAAACACTATGTCAAAGCAACCACTGAGTGCCAAATGCAATCAAAGCACGACTGCAAACCATGCACATAAACAAATAAATTCGTAAGAAAAATCCGGCAGAGTTTTGGCAGTTTTGGCTATCTAACCGTAATAACCATACATGCCATAAACATGCTCAAAACCATGAGCAAATCATGCGAAAATTTGCACTCAAGCATATATGAGCTGCATCAAAGTCTCAACTCTCTAAACTTGGACACAATCCTGTAATCCGAAACACAAAGTGCATCAACCGCACTCTACAAGCAAAGCATATACTAGCATAAACTTGGATGCAAACCAACCAAAATATGGCACAAATTGATGCTCAAAACAACTGAAAATCAGCCCACATAAGCCATTGCAAGGCGAAAAATATCATCCGCCAAAAAGTGCCCATTATGTGCATCCACATGGCAATATAAATGAGCACCAAGCATACACCAAATTTGTATCAAATGAGCATCCAAATCCACTGAAAATTCAGCTCACAATCATGCCAAAAATGCTTGCAAAACTCGTTGTAAATCTGTGCACCACACTTTATAGAATCTGCTCAATCGCACAAAATGTACATAACCTGTGATGAATCCACTCTCAAATCCTGAGAGTCCACAAGAATGCATACATCCACAAAGTGTTCTCAACGTATGCGTATAAATTTGTTGAAAAGCTCAACCCACACTCGCTTCACTGAGAGAAAAACATCAATGCGCGAATGACAAAGCTTAATCCGAGCTTTCGGAATGTAGCAAATCACCACAATAGGCATACATAATCTTTAACTTTCCGAACACCCTACAGTCGATCAACCAATATCTCCCAAACCGTTCAGAATTTGCAAAAAAGTCCTTCTGCAAAGTTGTAGATCTCAAAGAACTGTCTAGAGTAATTGAAATGGACCTGAAATGGGATGTTTTTATAAGTCAAAACAGATCTGTAGAAATTTATAGCCTTGTAGACCACGATGTTTTCGGTAAGGCTAATGGGAATCAAGCTGAAAATTGATCTTTTCTCTCCGCAATCTCCATGAGCTCTGATACCAGTTGAAGTGCACGAGCGGGAGCGTGTGCGAGTGTGTGCAGCAATGAAGAAGAGAGGAGGAGAGGAGACCTTGTGGTCTACAACTTTCAATTGGAAAGTTGTATACCACGACGTTTTAGGTAAGGATCGTGGGAATCAAGCTGAAAATTGATCTTTTCTCATCCAAAATTCTGCTTCAAAACGATGCTGAAAAATTCATAGCTTCACCGTAATCTTCACCACAATGTTGCCGTGCTCTCCGCAATCGCCATGAGCTCTGATACCAGTTGAAGTGCGTGAGCGGGAGCGTGTGTGAGTGTGTGCAGCAATGGAGAAGAGAGGAGAAGAGGAGACCTTGTGTTTGCAGGGGCTAAAAACTCACCTTCAATATGTGAGCCCCCTTATTCTATTATGTACATAATGAATAAGTATAGTGGGTGGACACCTGGCCTAACCGGCAACATGGGGCTTTACCCCAATGCACATGGCCAAAAGATTCACCATCCTTTGCACAATGAATACCTTAATCACCAACATTAAGTATTTATATACGAACCTTGCCATTATATGCGAAGCAGTGGCATTTAGTAGTTTTGAGATGACATTGAAAGAGCACCTCAGAAGCAGTCGCTTGCTCAAAAGTATTCATACACCACAGAGAACAGCAGTTGATCGTACACATGGCCCTCACTCTCTTTCTCAAACACAAACACACCCACATAAATGCAAGGCTAAGTGAGGGAGGTGAGAATCCATCACCTTTAAATAAGCAGCATCGTTGTAAGAGTATACAGCGTAGTTGTATTGACTCAAACCTAGCCAACTACTACATCTCCACCATATCTTGGCATACAGGAGTTGCAGGTAAAATGAGGGTACATGTTACTGCATCCCCTCTTTATGGTGGTGAGGGAGTTCCCACCACACCATAAGAAGTGCCAAAAAAGCCCCACAATCAATTGGTAGAAAGACACTTACCATGATTAATAGTAGGAAGACAGGAATTGATAAGGGTATTTATCCAAAATAAATATAGACTTAGAAAGTTCTTTTGGTTTCCACAACAAGCCTTCCTTCACAGGAGTCATTGATAGGTAGGTGAGGGAGTCCACTTTTAGAGGGTCAAGACTAAGAAGCAGCAATTGTAGTAGGAGGTATAACCATATATAAGTAAGAAACAAATTTCCACTCAGGCCTTAGGAGTAGAAAGAATACTCACAAGGTATAAGTATTAGTAGAATGATCAAATATTTTGGGATATGACTAGATCTTCTGGGGTGGTCAAAGTTTAGCAAGTGCTTTGGGATTACAATGAAAATAAGAGAATCAGTAATAAACCATAAATGGGGATCAGTGACAAGTGGGTGTGTGTGTGTGTGTGTGTGTGTGTGTGTGTGTGTGTGTGTGTGTGTGTGTGTGTGTGTGTGTGTGTGTGTGTGTGTGTGTGTGCTATGCGTGTGCGTGTGCGTGTGTGCGTGTGCGTGTGCGTGAATATTAGTAGAATGATCAAATCTTCTGGGATATGATAAAAGTTTAGCAAGTGCTTTGGGATTACATTGAAAATAAGAGTATCAGTAATAAACAATAAAGGGGGGTCAGTGACAAGTGTAAGTGTGTGTATGTGTGTGCTTGTGTGTGTGTGTGTGTGTGTGTGTGTGTGTGTGTGTGTGTGTGTGTGTGTGTGTGTGTGGTGTGTGTGTGTGTGTGTGTGTGTGCACGTGCGCGTGCGTGCGTGCGCACGCGTGCGCATGCCTAGCATAAGCCATATTTAGCCACACTGAGTGAGTCATTAAACATGAAGATTCCACTTAGAAAATTATTCCATTAGTGTGAATAAAGATGGTGTTAACTGTAAATCAACCGGATTTCCATGCAGGTGATGACTTATGGTAATCATTCTCAAAAAAAAACCCATCAGTTCTAACAAGTATTGCATAAGCAAGGGAAGTAGCCAAAGCAAGGCAAACCTTCACAAGCTTAGTTACAAAATAGTATAACCATCAGCTCCATTGTGTACAATAGACCCAGATTCTCCATTGAGACCAAAGAAAGGTAAATACTTCAGATAATTACCACAGGAAAAGATAACTGTTCACTCTATCAAGATATTAAAAGGCAACAACAATAGCTACAGGATAGCATGCAAAATAGCATCTTAACAAAAGTGTAATAATGGGCTCAGGAAACTTAGCGGATTGTAGCTAGATGTAGCAATCAAGCCAAGTAAATTGATCAAGTGACTTTGTTAGGAGGTGAAAATCCAAATGCTTTAAAATCAAGGACACTACAAGTCCTAAAATAGTCACAGCATCAAAAGTCCCCATACACCTGAGGCAAAAAATGTAAGGTAATCACCCACAAGACACTATAATCATCAACTTACATAAGCATAGCATAAGCCAGATTCGCACCCCAGTCTATCCACAAAATATCAAGCATAGGGTATATGTGTAGGTCCCAAGTGGAGGAAAAAAGTCCATATTCTTCATTGAGAAAAGTGAAAGGTTCAGCCTTTTAGTAATCATCCTCAAGGCAGTATAACCACCAGGTCCAACAAGCCTAGCATAAGCAAGATTTTCCTATTGAGGACCGTACAAGTAACTATACATGGTGTTTACCCACAAAACCAAAGGAGATCATAGACAAGCCATTTTCTCAAGCATTATGTGCATTCATGTCCATGTAGGCCATAAGGTCAAGCCGGGTTTTGAAAAAAAAAACATTAGCTAGCAAGTGAGTCCTAGTTTAACAGAGGTAAATCAATATATATATATATATATATATATATATATATATATATATATATATATATATAGTGTGTGTGTGTGTGCGCGCGCGCGCGTGTGCATGCACACGCACGTGCCCACCCATACATACGGAAGCTTTATGCACGAGCCCATTATCATCGTCAAAAGCTTTATTAGGCACATATGTGAGGTTTTTGTATTGATCTTGGTATCAACTAAATGTCAAGAGTCAACGTACAATAAAAAATAGCTACAGTATAGAGTTATAAAAAAATAGTTGTTTTACAAAGTATGCACCAACCACGGCAATAGTGATGAAATAAACCTGCCACGGCAACAGTGAAGAAATAAACCATCAGAAAAAAACCCATTTTTCTAATTATCGAGAGTAATATACAAAACATAAGTGCCTTATTTCATTGCAAAAATCAAAACAGAGTACACTATTCCGTATGCAGATAGAAACTTCAACAGAGTGCAGTACTTCATCAATATGCCACAATATATGTTATCAACGAAACCAAGCAAGGTAATCACAAACCTATGAGGGTTGCTCCATAAGCTCCATGTCAACTCAGTAAGCGGCAACAAACTCACTTCCTCTCTTTCACATACACACACATATCCAAAAAAGGGCTAAGTGAGGGGAAAAAAGAACCCTCACCTCTTTATAAAGCAATTACGCAAGGTCGAGGCATCATGACATGCTCGGGCAATAACTCCCACCACGATTTGAATGAATCGCCAGTGCGGTATTCCAAATGTGAAGCAAATGCAGTCGCCTCAGTGGAGGCTAGGAGTACGATAGTTCGGATTTTTGTGCATGTGAGTTGAGACACCCAATTGCAAGTAATGTGGCGGGGGGGGGGGAGAGAGAGAGAGAGAGAGAGAGAGAGAGAGAGAGAGAGAAGGTTGTAAGGGCGTGAAGAGGTCCTAGGTAGGACGAGAAGAATATAGGGGAATTCAATTGCCATGGTCAACTTAACCATTTCTAGGTTTTTTTACCATGCACCCATTCAAGGGTATACTCCCACGGGGAGAAAGAAAAAATAAGAGGCAACCATGCATAAAGCCAAAAACTAGCCACCCAGCGAGGTAGGTGTAAAAAAACCCTTTTAGAAAAAAGATTGGTGCAGTGTTCCTAACTATATGGCTCGAATGAGGGTAAGAGAGTATAAGAGTGCTCTTGGTGCAAGGAAACCATAAGCTAGTTAGGGATAGTTTTTAAGGGGAAAGGAGGCCATGGTTCAAATAATCAAAGCGTGTACCAATATGTGTGTGTGTGTGTGTGTGTGTGTGTGTGTGTGTGTGTGTGTGTGTGTGTGTGTGTGTGTGTGTGGTGTGTGTGTGTGTGTGTGATTGAATACCTAACAATAGTTTGATTTTACAAACTATTAAACCCATACAGTGGGACTAAACACCATATAAAACATGCATACTTAAGATAAATCAAATTTTACAAGAGAACATTGTTAGAGTAATAAAAGATCATGTACATACAGAAAACTTTTGAATCTATGATTGAATGATATTAATACTATCTAAGTATACAATTATCAAAGAAGAATTTAAAAGGATTAATCATAAAGAGATAGAACCGAGCAAAAGCATGAAATTGTACTGAGTAGAGTATATTATCTAGGAGATCTACAAGGATTATGTTTTAATCATAAAAAAATAAAATCGAGAAAAACGGAAGAAGATCTCCTTTTATCGATGTAGTTCTTGTTGTAACCCAAGTAAGGAACCTCTTACCGGTCACCATCCAAGAAAAACACAAGCATTAAGAAGTGGCACAACTTGGGAAGAAGGTAGGTGTCAAGGACTCCCTCCAGGTTCGTGTGGACTACCTCTCTGTGTGGTAAAATTTTACTTTTGTTATGACTTAGAGGAACATGGATCACGATCCATGTTGGGAAGCCAAATGAATTTTCTTGGTACCATCAGGTTCAGCATGATTAGTAGGTACTATGGCATCAAATGTTTTGAAAAATGGACCTCTATTTTGGAAATTAGGTCAATTCTCACACTTTGCTAGAGTTTCTGCTAGTTTGGACTTTTGGTCTTGTTTTTTATATCCAAATTCAATTTTGAAAAGACCACTAAACTCCCTGTGATGTCCTCCAGCTATGGTGCAAATTTTGCATCAAAATGTGACAGAGCAACATGGATCGCGATCAATGTACCTCAGTGCCAGAATGTTTTGAAACTTGACACAAAGCTGGTTCTTGGTCTACTAATGCTAGCTATATGGTTTTTGAGTGCTTTGAAGTTTTTTAGGTCAACCAAAAGTCAGTTTTAGGGTATGATTGAAAGGTTTCTCCCTTTTTCGGTTTTATTTTGCCCTTTTGGTCCACTTTTTGACCTTTTTTTTAATAGTTCTTTGGGAGAAATTACTTCAAATGTCATCACTTTTCTTCCTATCAACTATTAGCTCAAAATTCCCAAAGTTACATGGATCACGATCCATGTTTGGAAAGATTTTGGAATGATCTTTTGTGAGTTTGTGATAGAGGGAATGGTGATACTCTCCCCCAAATCTTTTTGAATTTGACCAACTTTTTCCAAGTCAAAAGAAGGATTTTGTGTCTGCTTTGTGGTTTTTTGTTGCAAACAATTTCTTTTTTGGTATTTTGATCAGGTTCTTTCACTTTTTGTTGTGGCTCCTTTTGAAAAAGTTGTTCACTCAATAATCAGGAGTACATTGATCCATTTTCCTTGCAAATGTCTTCCAGGTACATGAATCGCGATCCATGTTGGACAGCATCTGGTCATGATTTTTTGTCCTGCTGGTTCCCTGCTTCTAGTTGATCCCAATTCTCACTCCTTTTTGAATTTGGACAAATAAAAGTTCACTTTTTCCAAAAGATTTTTCTTTGCTTAGCCCAATTTCTTGATTTAAATGAGCTTTTAGCACTCTATTGCTAGCCAAACTCAAGGTTTTGATGCGTGAGAGTCTGTTCTAAGCAAAGCAAACAATTTTTGCTAATTTTTCCAAAAGGTACATGGATCGCAATCCATGTTGGACAAGCAAATTGTAAATTTTTTGCACAATCTGTCTCTAGCAAGCTTGTCTATCCCCTTTTTGAAGGTTTTGTTGGGTTTGGTTCAGCTTTGAAGCTCTGACCATCACTTTTTCAACTTTTCAGAGCTATGGTCTTTGGCACCAAAATAAGGTTTTGGACAGTTTTTTCCTTGATCCTTTTGGCTCCGAATGATGGTGTAAATTGTTACTTAACCTACTTCTATAAAATTGAAATAGATGCACAAACATAAACAAATTTAACAGTACAGAAACGACAACAGAGTGTGTGGTGAAATAGTCCTTTCGAAGCATGGAAAAATCAAAGAACAAAATAATCTCTTGTACTTCACTCACGGATTTCTTTGCTCATAAGGAGTAGCACTGGCTAGTCTCTGACTCCAGTCTCTACTAGGCACTAAACCTATGTCTAGCTGCTTTACTGTCTATGTGTAAATGAAATGGGTGTTAAAAGCTTTGGGAGGGATTTTTTCGTACACTGAGTCACTCACCACCTAAGGATCAACTTCCCCGGTAGCAGCGCCAATATTAGCGGGTCACCGTGATGTATGTCTGCAGCATAGCTTTTTTGTACTAACATAATGTCAATATGCAAGGAAGCGACTTGGGTTGGGGCATGGAGACTTGACGAGAGTGTCAATCTCATCAAAGTGAACTCAAAGGGCTACTGATACTACAAGAAAATCATATCAGTCTCTTCCAATCAGAGAATCAGTCTGTATCCAATCTCACCGCTCTCGACCATCACGCCTTTTCGGCATCCAAACAAACTTGAAATGCAACAAAACTTAAGGAGAGGTATTACAACACCTAGGGGCACAATTCTACCAAGTTCTGCAACCATCTGGGAAGGTACATAAATCACGATCCATCACAAAAAATGTGCAAAAAACGGAAAGTGAACTTTACTTAAAGGTCCCCCTTAAGCATAGAAACACTTATCCAAGGTCAAAAACATAAAAAAACAACCATTTAAGACCTCAAATCAATGCATTTAGCTCACAAACAATGTGTCGCAAACCACAACAAAATTGAGAATGGCTACACTTAAATTCTAGAGCAAGAGAAAAGGAACACAATGTGCTATTTGAAAATGAATTCTGATTACCGGTCTAGGAGAAAAGTGGATTACAAATTCTAGCAGCAAGAGGCTTCTCACAGTGAACGTTCCTCCTCGCATCTAATGATTTTTTTTTAGTCTAAACTAAGGTTTTAGGGTTTTGCCCCTCCCTTTTCTTCCGCATTGACTGTTTTGAAGCAAAAGAATGGACTGTCTACTTGATTTTCCACGGGCGATCATGTCAAATTTTTGATAATCAATAGATATAATCTCAAAATTGAAAGGGGGGGGGGGGGGGGAGAGCCCCCCCATCATCCATGCACGTGTGGGTGATGCCTCCCCCCCCCCTCTTTTTTTGCATTGAACGGCATTAGATGTATTGATTATCAAGAGAGATTTCACTACATTGTTGTATGAACTCCACAACATTAACGCATTTTGTTCACAAGTTTCATCAATTCAACAAAAAAAAGGGGGGAGGCATAGCTCCACATCATCTGTGCGGCTTTTTTTCCCCCTTCTTTTTGTGATTAATCCCAAATACGTATCAAGCAAGATAGGTTTTGTAGCAAATATGGTAATCAAAAGCAATCCACCTGCAATTTTTCTCACAAGGTTCATTGATTCGACAAAAAAAGGGGGGAGACTGAGCTCCCCTATCATCCGTGGCGCGTGTGAATGATGGGGGAGCTCTGCCTCACCCTTTTTTTTGTCGAATCGATGAACCTTGTTAGCAAAATTGCACGCGAATTTCTTTTAATTACCATATTTGCTACAAAACCTATATTGCTTGATACGTATTTGGGATTAATCACAATAAGAAGTGGAAAAACAAAGGGGGAGACAGAGCTCCTCATCATTTGCGCTCACGTGGATGATGGGGGAGCTCTGTCTCCCCCCTTTTTTGCGTTTTTTTGTTGTGGCTTATCCCAAATATGTTATCAAGCAATATAGGTTTTGTAGAAAATATTGTATATATATAAAATGAAATACATAATATAGTATATTATTCATAGATTATACAACATATAAAGTTTTATTTTTATTTATAGTAAATAATATATAGTATATTAAGTATATACTAGATATAATATATATATAATATAATGTATATAATATAAATAGTATATATAGAATATACAATATATAGATTATATAGTATATTGTAAATATATAGTATAAAGAGTATATAATATATATAGAGTATATATATCTAATATAGTTCTTCGATAGAGTGATATAGTACTATGTTAGAGTAGATGTTATATATATAATGTGCAGCATATACTATATAGTTTAATATGTATAATACATAGTATAAAATATATAATAAAAGATGGACAATGTATAGGATACTACAAAAGAAAGAAAAAAATGGCACACTACATATATTATGTACTACTTAATACATATTATAGTCTACTTTATGTAGTATGTACCTAACTACAAATTATTAGTCTTATATAAACTAAAAACAACATAATATGTGTTTTGTAGTAGATAATGGCACCAACAAAGCATAGCAAGAAAAGAAAACCTCCACTCTCTCCTTTTAGCAACCAGCAAGTGAGCATGAAGCTAAGATCAGGTTGTATACCAAAGGGAACTATCAATCAGGAGGCATCATCACGAGTCTAACATTTGGACACTCCACCCAATAAACAAACAGGATTCTCAAAAGGCGTGTTTTTATCGATGATAAGTCTCAAGTTGATAAGACGGCAACAATCACAGGTAAATTATGAGTGTATGTTGAAACGTAGTTTGTATTATAAATTTTGCATTGGGAGATGGTTAAATTTGATGGCCTTTTTTTAAAAAAAAAGTTTGGTTATAATCAACTATGTGGGAGATTAAGAAAGGTGAACCATTTTTTATATACATACCATTGATAATTGCTAGAGAAATAGTACGTATTGTTTTTGTTTATGTTGGAGAAAAGGTCCTTAAATCTCATGTGAGAGCCTTATATAGGGTGTGCGATTTTTTTTAAAAAGTTGTCTCTGTACAAAGGAGACTATGGAAAAAAAAATGTAAATTAAATACTTTAGAATATCTAATCCTAATTGTATATGTTTTAGGACAATTAAATGTTTGTCACTTTTTTTCTCTATGCAAAGACAAATGTTCACATTGAAGATCCTCATGAGAATGAACAAGATAGTGATCATGAAGGGGATGAGGAGAACAAGCATTCCAAACACCTAGGCAAGCAAATTTTGCTAGGCTTGATGAAAGATGTTCTAAGTCAGTTTTATGTCAAGAAGAAGACATTCCCTCCTCCTGTTCCACTTTGTCGACTCATGGTGCATGAGGCTGTTAGGTTTGCTAGAGATGATGTAGAATGTCTCATTTCCTCTCTTGATTCTGTTGGGTATTTAGAAACTATGGGGGCGTTTTTTGATCGTGTGCATTGGGGATTCTAGAAGAGATACCATTCCCGTGACTGCAATGGATTTGGAGGAATGGGGACCACTTTGGCGGGAAAGAAATGCTGAGTTTGAGAGAGCACTTGGTAGAGAGTGGCATGAGCTTGAAGGGAATTTTTTTTTTGGTATGGGATGGCAACCATATGCTAAAAACATGGTGGAAAAGAATCAAAGAAAGTGGGATTTTTCACCTTTTTCACTCTTTTGTTGTAAAGCTTTGTTTTTACAAATGATGATTATTGTTTTTGTGATAGAGTATCTGAGCAATGGTAAATACCATGTTAGTGTTCGTTGCCAATTCCTTGAGTTGTCCAAAGCAAAAGAAGCAAATTTGCTTCTTGCACTTGACACTTCCAATGCGTAATTCTGTTAATTGCATGTTGACTCTCATTTTTTTTGCAAACAATGCTTATGTTCAACTCTTTGTTTTATATTTTTTTGCAGCATTTCTAGGGCACATGTCATGCTAGACATCACTCATGAAGTGTATATGTTTCAAAGATTTTTCATGGAAAATAAAGAGTCTATCCTTCAAAAATTGACACCCGATATGAGAGAATGGGCTAGGGTGGATATGACTGCGGAGACACAGTACTACCATGGTGTTGCACCATGGTACAACACTCCATGTGGATTGATATCTCAACTTGTGTGGAAGGTGATACCTAATGCGAAATTTTATTATGGTTTCAATACAATGTTTTGTATTAGGATGAGTTTACCACATTTATGTCCAAAGAAAGAGCAAAGCTAGATGCTCTTGGACTAAATGATGTTGAGAACAAAAGACTTGACAAGGTCACAAAGGTAGAATAGGAGCGGTTGAAAGATAGGGGCTACAAGTACCTATCAATCGCCAACCCTCTTAATGGTGATGAGTTCTTCAAGTTGTTTTTAGAATTAAATGGGATGAACCTGGAATGCTAAAGATCATTAGAGATAAGCTCTATTGTTTGACAAGCTCTAAAATCACACCTTAGAGGTATTGTAGCTATTAGTTTCTCATTTTGAATTGTGTTCATTCCAATTTGTTTGTCTATAATGATTAAGTGATATGTTGTTCTTATTGCTCATAGAAAAAAGATAATTTTGCACCTCATGAGCCTCACTAAGTCTAAGGATCCACAATATCTTCATTTTGGTGATTACAAGCTTTTTAGAAGCTACATGAAAAAGGAGACTAATTGCGCTCACTTGCATGGGGAAGCTACGCTTATGATTGAAAGGCTGTAAGTAGAAGGTCCACCACTTCCAAATTCTTTTGACCTATTATACAAAATGAGCATGAAAAATCATGTCTTTGCAGGTAGACATTTGACCATTGTTTTTAATAGAATATAGACATGTTTTAATTTACACAAGATCAAGTTGAGTGTGTTTTTTTGATTGCTACTATGTATGTAGGTTTTTATTTATCTAATGGATGCGGTGAATTCATCCGACTCTAGTGAGAAGATGTCGGAGCTTGTGTTGGCGACTAAGAGAATGATTTACAGGTTTGCATCTTCCACTTGCACTCTTTCCAAGTGGAAGATGTTGGAGCTTGTGTTGTTGTCTAAGAGAGTGATTTACAGGTTTGCATCTTCCACTTGCACTCTTTGCAAAAAATGAGCATTTCATATTTTTGCCATGGTTTGGTGACGGTGGGTCATTTTGAGATGATGAAATATCATTTTGTGTTTCCTTAATCCCCTGTGGAAACTCAATATGGGGTGGATGTTTTCTTTTACAATACCCGCGTGTATAATGTCTATGTTGAAAACACTTAAATCCCTTGTGGGAGCCCAAGACGGGGTTTATGGTTTATTTTGAAAAAGTGTGCTCCATACAAAGGAGACTCTGGCGTTTTTTTGGATACATGTCATTTATTATATTATTGTGTGTATTTGTGTAAAATTTTGTAGACGGGTTATGAAATGCGAATTGAATGAAGCCCCATTATTCACTAGAGAGTGGATTAATGTGCATGATAAGAATACAATGTTTTGTCCCTCTTTGATTGAAAGGAATCTGACAACATGGGAAGCCATGTTTTCTCCTTGGTGGTTGAATAATCCACTAGGAGTTATTCCAAAGCAAGAGTTTGAACTATGGAAGAGTAAGTACCTTAACACTTGTGGCTCTTTTCTGTTAAGAATGTATATGTCTTACTTTAGTGCTAATTTATGCAATATTGTGCTATATGGTTGTTGAGTGAAGGGTTTCAAAATGAGAGTGATGAGTACTTAGAAGAGACACAAGAAGAGTCTCTCCCTCCCGTTCCTCATGGAGTTTGTCAAAACATCGTCGAGAGTGGCTCTCAAAGTACTCCACTAGCAATCAATGTACTCAAGAAGGGTAAAGGGAAAATGAAACCTCCAAGTACATCAAGGATACCCACTCCTACTTCAATGCCTCCCATTGTTCCACCTACAGAGCTCGGAATGTCCTCTTTGGCAACCACTATACCCCATATGGAACCCTCTTCTAATGTGCCCACTACAACCTCATTAGTGCACACTACTTCATTCGTTGCAGAGTCCTCACTTGGGCAAGCATCTTGTGAGAGAAGGCCGATCACACGATCTGTTGATAAGTTTAATAAAATTGTTAGAAAAGTTTTCTTCCATATTTCCTAATTCAAATATAATTTGGATAATGCTTGCAATGTTCCATTACCAAATTGTTGTAGATGTTTTGCTTGTAGATATATCAAAAATTGATAAGTTTTCCCTTGATAGGTAGATTTCCATAATGCTTACTTATTTGCATTTTCTTCTTGCATTGTTCTATGATTTTGAACATGATTCATTTTTGGTTTTCTGGTAGCATGAGTAATTTTTCTACGACATAAAATACAAATCTATATAGCAAAGATGGTGTGCCTTGTTGTGAGGCTGCTAGGCTTAGATTTGCAGATTTTCCTACAAGTTTGCTTGTGGATGGTCTAGGAACAAACCCATTGGTTAAGTAGCTTTTCTTTGGGATAGTACCTACATCTAACTATGGTTGTATGCTTACATCTCATCATTCACTTTTGTAGAGGGCATGAGTGTTCCCAAGTGGAACACATTTTCCAGGGGTCTAGTGACAGGGTGCATGGATGTGGCTCGTGAGTTTTTGGCCGATGAGTTACCATGTGCATGGCCGAGCATATTGGAGATTTTATTGCAGATGCAACTAGGGTAGGAATTGTGCTCTTACGTACATGGACCCTCATGTGTAACAAGAAGGCATATTGGCATCCACTCACTAGCGAGGTGGTGAGATAACAAACTTAATTTCATAGTTTAGTTTCCTAACTATAAACATTGTAGCTATGACATTCATTCTTTGGTTTATTTATTTGTACAAGTACTTGATCTTACCATGCGTCTTTGGTAATGTATTGGCCATCCTATGCCACACTATGATAGAGAGGCAGCGGAGAAAATTACCAAGAGATTGTTTCCAATAGATTGTAGCTACATGATAGATGATGTAGTCTTCCCCATTGAGATTGATGGTGTTATTCTTAGAGGCGGGGCAAAGTGGTCTTCTTTGTTCTTTCGGTAAGACTAGTCCAAAGTATGAAACTAGTGAATGTTATGGTATATATGTGTTTTCATTAGGTTTCTAATTTACTTTTTATATGGTTAGGTGGTTGTTGGCAACATATACTGAACCTCATGAGTATGTTTTGGAATTGTTTGCGGGGTGTGGTGGTTTGGGCCTAGCTTTTATGGAACATATGAGGCATTGCATGTGTCTAGAGCTAGATGATGTGCTCTATGACAGGTGTTTGACCGACATTGCATGTGGACCTGTGAAATGTTGATTGCGGATGCACACTTGGTTGAGGAAACTCTATTCTAAAAGTACAGATGTTGATATTTTGATTTATTTTTTTATGTACAGGGCAGCCATATGACATTCACATGGCATTTTGGTATGCTCCATACATTTCATTTGGATGTTTCTTATATGTTTGTTTGGTACATGATGCGGAGATGACTTTGATTGGATCTTTCCTATGTAGCTAGATTATGTTGACACCATTGGCTTGTGTGTTGATTTTTGTGAGATAAAATATTTGTTAAAGTGATGGAAATAAGAGTTTATGTGAAGGAAATCCCATGTGGGAGCCAAGAAAGGTGTACAATTTTTTTATGAAGAGGTTTCCATACAAAGGAGACTCTGGAAAAAATTTTGAGAATCACTTTTTATGTACAAGCTCAAAAATATCAAATGGTGCTTTTTTTATAAAGTTTCTTTTTGGATAAGCATTGTTGTGCTTTCATCTTTCTAAAAGGTGTTTGGTAGCTAAAGGATTGTACTATGAATTTTTAAGTTTTTCCACTTAACAATGATACTTAAAGATATCATTAGTGTAAAATCAGGGTTTAAAAGCTTGAAAAAACAGCTTCAATTGTAAAGATAAAAAATAAAACCTCGCAAAAATAAAATCCCCCATGAAGGTTTGGGACCAACACCTCTCTCATCTAGTGGCTTAGCTCTTGAATCTGACTTTTATGCCATGTATTTTTAAAGATGACTTGGACTTACCTATTCAAGGCCAAAAACCCAATTTCCATAAGTTCTAGAAATTTAGGCTTCTTCCATTGTTTTGGTCATTGGATGCCACCATTTTGTTGAGTAGGTTGGCATATTTTGGCTCCTCTTGACTTGCTTGTTGTATGTTGTCACTACTTTGTGAAACAAGTTTTTCAGATGTTGTAAAGACTGGTGGAGCCTTTGCTTTATCTCCCATGAGATGTGGTTGAGTTTGTGTGTGGGTTCTTTGTGACTGAGTTTCCACTAGCAATTTTAGAACCCATCTTGTTTTTGGTCCTTGCGTGATCGTC
Organism: Adiantum capillus-veneris; assembly: GCF_014529385.1. Lineage (NCBI taxonomy): Eukaryota > Viridiplantae > Streptophyta > Polypodiopsida > Polypodiales > Pteridaceae > Adiantum > Adiantum capillus-veneris. The sequence continues at coordinate 113,586 of NW_028221410.1, read as the reverse complement.
CTTTTAATTTACTTCTTTTTCTCGATGACTTGATGAACACTAGGCTCTGGTAGCCAAATTTGATGGTTTTCGTTGTAGAAGCCTTGATTTTGTAGTTGAAGACAAGGTATCCATCTAGAGGTCTTAGCACCCTTAGTTGTGACTGGATGTTGTCTCTTCCGATTGATTGTGTGCCTTTGGATGGGGCCTTGTGTTTCCTAATTGATTTTCATTTTTCCAGGTTGAGCTACAATGTTTGGTAACCATATTTGTGTGTTACCTTCATAGAATCTTGTGCTTCGAGTAGATTGACTGGAGTCACCCGCTGCTTCACTTGTCTTTGTTGGGTAGTATGGTTGAAGTCTGACTTTGGCACCCATATTTGTTGTGTTGCTTGTTTCTTTGATTTGATCTTTTGCCTATTGTGGTTATTCTTTCTCCTGCTTGAGTTGTTTGTGTTCCCTTTATAGCTCGACTTACTTTTTGTAGAACATTTTTCTTGAGGTGAATAGATCCAAGCTGTTACTTTAGGCTTTTTGGCCCAAACATTAATGTTTCCTTGGAAATAGCCTTGATTAGTAATTAACTCATTTGATGCTACCCACCTTGTCACCTTTTGTTGTTGAGGTTCAAATTGTGTCTTATGTATCCAAACTGGGTCTTTGATTTGGATGTGCTCTTTGGATACTAACACTTGGTTGATTCTCTTTGGCTTCTTCCTAATGCTTTGATGTGATGGAGACTTTGGTTGATACAATTTTTGTTTCAGTTTCCATTGCATTGTCGATGGTTTGGCTCTTGATGTAGAGGCTTCGTGTGAAGTTTGATGGAGGCTCATTGAAGGTAAAGTCATCTTGCAAGGTTGATCTCCTTCATCATTTACCTTAGCTCTACCTTTTTTCGTGATGGTTGGTTGTTTCTTGTTTGCATGGACCTGAAGTTCTTCCAGGGATTTTGATGGTGTTGTTGTTGAAGCTTTTCCTTGTGGTTGAAAGAAGATATCTCTCCAGATTTCTGTCAGGACTAGACTCTCCTTGATGTGATGGGAGTCAATTATGTGGAAAGTATCCTTGTACTCCCCAGTACTCAGCTTGGCTACGACTTCTGCCATGCCAAAGCTAGGAATTGGCATTTTTGAACTTGTGTAGAAAATCTTCTCTAGCTCGGTGATTGACGGCTTTTTCCATCATTATCCACGTAACATAAGACATTAGATTCTTTGTCTCTTCTGGATCTATCACAGTTGAACATGTGATTTTGAGTCTGGTTTCTCCGCATATGCTGAAACTGATCAATGTTGGAGACACTCGATCTTTTGTCACATCCTTATCCTTCTCTTGATCTTCAGTTTGCTGAACTTTTCATTTGAAGCTTGGAAACTTTCTTCTTCATCTGCTTTCATTTGCACTTTTTCTCGATTCTTCTTCTTTGAAACAACTTTTGTTGATTCTTTGGGTATGTCAATGATGACAGATTCTCATTGCTGCTCTGCTTGCTTTGTTTTCACTTTTGCCTCATGCTCCAAGATGTAGCCACCCGTCTCACCGTTTCTGCTTTCACACTCACAAACCTTGTTAGCTTCCTTCAACACCATTATCATAAATAAGGGAGTCATATCATAGCCATCTTCATTGAAAAATTTGTTGTTGGTTGTCTCATTTACACAGACATCAAGAGTCACCAGTATTTGATCCCATCCAAATGGTTCAAATAGCTCCTTTGGGAATGGTTCCTTAATATAAGCTTCGTCTTCTACTGAACTCTCCAGGATGCAATCTTCCTTTCTAAGTCTTCCACACTCTGAATCTCTGCACATCCAAATATGCACTTTTCTTTGCAACAACCAAGAAAGTACCTCCTTTTCCTCTTCAGTTGTGGAGTGTAAATCTTCCCCTGGGGTTCGCTCTACATCTCTATAATCTTTGATACTAATTTTTGTAGTGACCTCTTTGTGTATCAAGTAGATATAGTCATAGCCCCAATCTTGTACCATTTTTAGTTGACGCATGAATGGTTTGCACTATAAGATATCAAAGTTACTGCTCTTGTCAAAATTCATTATGGCAAAGGTGTACTCATACTCAATGCCATAAGAGGATACAATGGATTGTTCTAATATTCCAATCAATTTCTCCATGTATCCATCTGCTAATTGCAGTTTCAGTTGAGTTTTTATTAGAGCAATCTTTCCCCATTTTACCTATATATCCTTGGTTGCAATGGAATTTCCTGCCCCACTATCTACTAATATCGCAAACATCTTTACTCCTTTGTACTCAAGTAGTAAGGTGGTGTTTCCTTCTTCGCCTTCACAGTAATCACCCATCTTATTTACTGGGATTGGTTTCGTTTGTGGTTTCTTAGGAATGGTGTCATCCATGTTTTCATATGCAAGTTGTTCATGCAAAGGGATTTTCAACACCATCTTTCCAGGTGTTTGCCCATTTGGCCCCATAGATGTGATCTAATTTTTAGTACCTTTGAGAGATAAAGTGTGCATTGTATAGGAGAAGACATCAATTCGTGCAAGCTCTTGGTATCCATCATTTTTTGGTGTAGCTTTCCACTGAGAAGGTACCATTTTAACCACCTTTTTGGTCTTTGACCAATTCCCATAACGATTGTGGCCACAGTTCTTCTACCTCCAACATAGGCATCACTCCTTGCTTGTGAACCTACCCCATTTGTGGTATTGGCTACTTCCCTTGTATCTAAAGGTGCCTCAACTCCAGGCTCTTCTTGGTCTTTGTTTACAATACCATGGCTTTCCAACTGCTGGATTTTTTTTTGGATTAGCACCTCTGTTTTTGGAGCATCTGGAATATGTCATTCCATAAGGGCTTGGGCCATTCGGATGAGCTCCTTGTATGTTTTCAACCTGTATTTTTCATACCCTGGATGAGGATATGTCAACCATGTATGCTCTTGGGTTTGATTGGGTTTTAGCCGAGCCTCATAGGCCTTCAAAATTGCATCTAAAGGTTCAAAGACTTTGTCCACCAAAATTGAAACCACCTGAGTCATTCTTTGACTCTTTAGGTCCCTTTGTGTTTCTCTTGCTTTCTTGCTCTTGTGTAAGCTATCCTTTTGTTTGAGTCAATTCTGTTTCTAAAGCAGCTTTCTCCTGAATCCTCTTTGCTTTTATTTTGTCTCGTTTGACTTCCATGATTTTATTCCTATTCTCACCGATATGTTCTTAATTTCTGCTTGAAAGGCAATGTGGATTCCTTGGCTGGTTTGGTTTTGGTAGCTTCTTGAGCTTGAGCTCAAGTCATCACCTCTAAAGTAATTGTGGGTTCTACCTCAGAACTGCTTGAAGAAGGCATTATACCTATATTCATTGTTGCTTTCCCTTTGTAGTCTGGATTCTTAGCATAGTTTTGGATTAGATGGTCTCTCCACATCTGTTAGAGCAGGACCCAAATAGTTCTATTTTTGGACCCTTGTTTGGACAATCTCTTGCCCAATGGTCACCTCCACATTCATAGCATGGAACTTCTTGTTTCATAGCTGACAATCCAGTCAATGGTTTTTCTTGCCAGGTAATAATGTTCTTTGAACCATACTCTTGATTGGCTATGAACATGAGCATAATCGCATCCATGGAGTATTGGTTTTTCATGGGTTGTGTCACATGCGTTGGCTGAGTGTAGGTAACTATCACTCTACTATTGTTTAAAAGAGGTGGTTGTTTCCCTAGCATATGTTACCTTTTTGGTTGAGTGTTACACCATGGAGTGGCATGATCCCCTCCACAAGTATTACATCTCCTCAAATGTGGTTGTCATACAATCGGGGTCTATATGTAGACTTGATTAACTCTTCTAATCACCCCCTTGACCACTTCATCAATGATTGGTTCCCAAGGAGTTTGAACATCTCTCTTTGTTGTTGATTAGCTCTTCAAAGAGGAGGCACTACTAGTCGTTTTGTCTACATCTTCGGTCACCTCTCCGTAGGCTTTACTATTGTCAACTAGATAAAGAGCTTCTCTAGTGACTTGATCAAATGTTGTGCATCCTTTCAAATGTAGGTCCTTTTTTAGATTTTTTCCCACCAAGCCCTCTATAAAGATAACTGATAGACTCTCATGTTGTGGCAACTCTCTTACAAGACATCGCTCTATGTATTGTTTGAAGCGAAGCAAAGCTTCCTTCACCTTTTCATCCTTTTTTTGTTTGAAAGCGTAGATCTAGGACACTGTGTTGTGTTTGATCCCCCTTTTTGAGAACTCCTCTACAAATTCTTGTAAGAGTTGTGATATGTTGGGAAAATCATCTCTATTTGGTGGTTGGAACCAAGTCAAGGTTGTTCCTTCCAATGTCAGCCCAAATCCCTCATATTGAGTATGGAAATTTGCAATTTGTTCAGTCCTCAACACTTGTTTGAAGAGTTAGACATGCGCATATGGATCCTGTGATCCATCGTATTTTGTTTTAACACATTGAGCCACTTGATATAGTCTTAATTGTTGTGGTTCAGTCACCCATCTAACCAATTTTTGGTCTCTTGGAAAGATGTCTCTCGTGCTCTCGTTTCTCTTGAAAAGAATCCTGGTGGAATCCTCTTTGTTGCGTGTTGTGGCATAAGTTTTCACTAAAAGTAAGTAGAGGTTGGAGTACCCTTGTATGTATATCTCTCTAGTCCAATTGGATCGACAAGTTTGTACTCTTTTCCACACTTATCTACCATCAAAGCTTGCACTTCATGGGCATCCATACACGTAAATGCATAGAGAGTCTTGTGGGTGGTTAACTCCCTAGCATTGGGATCTATACACTTGTAGAAGATATATGGATACCCATTTGTAAACCTATACAAGCCCTCATGAGTGTAATCCGTGATCACTTTCATCGATTCATTGTCTTTGATGAATCTCACGTTCGGCTTGTTGATGAGAGGATGTCTCTCCTCTATGTATTCTCCCAATCCCACTGTTGTTGGCATTGAAACATTTTTCATGTCTCTAAGTGAAGTAGAAACCCTTGTGGTGGATGATCTGTCATGATTAATGCTCACTCAAAACTCTCAAGACAATCCTTAAAGAAGTCTTCTTTGGATTAGTGCAAATTATCCCTCTTTACCCTTGATCAGGTCTCTAAGAAGTCAAGACTTTATGACTCTTTGGTCTCTGAAAACTAGTCTCGGGGTACCCTAAAAGTTTGGATTTAGGAAACCTTCAAAATGTTTGTCCTATTGCCTGTAAGATTTCTTCTTGGCTATACCTGACTCAATTTGGAGTTGTCAATCAAAAGTAAGAGCAGTCTTAGTGAACTGCACTTGAAATAGCACTCAAGACAGTCTCGAGACCAGAACACATGAACTTTGGCTTGTATCTTGGTCTCTATTTAGCTCAAACTTGAGATTTGAGATGTTCTCAAGTATGTCTACAAGATTATAAGTCAGATACCCCCACTATGCTAAGGTACATGGATCGCGATCCATGCTCCCCTGTCAAATTTTTTCTCCAAATTTTCCAAATTTTGATAGTATGTTGACAAGGTCAGGTGCACGCTTTGTGCCAATTTTCATCAAATTATGAGGTTGAGGTACATGGATTGTGATCCATGTTCAACCACAATTGGACTTGATCTCTTGGTAGCTTGTTGCACTCTATGTCCACAAGCTAAATCTCAAATCTTTTTGGATTTGGACTTGAAATGATAGGTCAAATAGCCAACACTAGGTCTGCACATTGGTTTTTTGTCTATCACCTATTTTGCTTCCTTTTGACCCAATTTTGCTCAATATTTTCACAACTAGGCTTGCGAATATGTTTCCTTGTGTATGCACTATTGATCGGGAAAGTTCTAGGTCAAGCTATTATTATGGGTACATGGATCGCGATCCATGTTTGGAGCTCAAATTAACTTTTTTTGGTACCATTAGAATCAGCATGATTAATAGGTCCTATGGTATCAATCTTTTTTGAAAATGGACCTCTGGATTGAAAGTTAGGTCAATTCTGGCACTTGCTCAAAGTATTTGGCATTTTTTACTTTTGACCTGATTTTTGACATCCATATTCACTTTTGAAAAAACCACTAGACTCCTTGTGATGTCCTCTAGCAGCTCTATGGTGCAAGTTTGGTATCAGTCTGCGTTAGATGGTAATGAAACTTGACACATAGCTTGTCCTTGGTCTCCTCATCCCTACTATATGGTTTTTGTGTGATTTGGTGTTGTTAAGGTCATGCAAAAGTCAACCCCTAGGTCTGTTTTACGGTTTTCACCTTGAACTGTTTTTGGCTCTTTTCACCCATTTTTTGAACTTTTTTGACAAAAAAATCTTTGGGGACTTTTGTTAACAATGGTCTCTGCTACAGGCTAGAAAAGCTTTTGCCCAAAAATTTATCAGGGATACATCGATCGTGATCCATGTTCCACCACTTTTGGACGTGATCTTTGGTGTGTTGATAGCCTATGATCTTTGTAGCTTTCTCCACAAAGAATTTCTCGATTTGGATCAGTTCTACCCAGCCAAAAATGACTTTCACAGTCTGTTGTGGCAGTTTTATAATGAGCTGTTTTTGGCTCTTTTGACCACTTTTTGTAACTTTTTTGCATATGGTTCTTTTGGAGAAAGTGTTTGTCTATGTCTCAGCTACCTACTACTCAAATCTCAGCCAGAATTTTTGATGAGGTACATGGATTGCGATCCATGTTTGACCTCATTTTGACATGAAACTTGGTCCACTTATAGTCCATGTTATGGTGATACTCTTTCCCAAATCTTTTTGAATTTGAATCACTTTTGCCCAACCAAAAGCAAAATTTTGTGTCTGCTTTGCGGTTTTTGGCTATCTGGCAGATTTTTGTTGTTTTGATCGACTTTCTGCAATTTTTTTCTATAATCTCTTTTGGCAAAGTTGTTCCACTAGTTATCAGGGATGTACTTATCAAAAATCAATCCCAAATGTCATAAGGTACATGGATCACGATCCATGTTTGACAACATTTTTTCATGAATTTCTTTTGCTGATTCTCTATTCCCTGTAGAAGCCAAATCTTGGCCCTTTTGAATTCGGATCTCAAATAGTTAAAAAATCCCAAATTTTGTGTCTTCACTGCATGTTTTGTCGTTTTTGCCCTATCAGCCAATTCTATGTAATTTTTGAGTTTTTCTTTCAAGAGAACTTGATCAGAGCAATGTCCCCACTGATGCTCACTATCACTGATCCCTTTTCTTCAAAATTGGGCTCTAGGGTACATAGATTGCGATCCATGTTCCTACATAGATGTTGGTCAAACTTTTTAGATTGCTTCTAGAGAGTATGTCAATGCCCTTGATCCACAAATATTTGAATTCAAATCAATTTTGAGGTCTACCATCAAATTTTTAGGATTTTAGAGTTATGGTTATTTTGGCCAAAATATGGTTTTCACCCATTTTTCCCTCAATCTTTAAGCCAAAATTTGATGGTGGTTACCCTACTCCTAAGTATTGGAATGAAACATGAAAAAAAAACAAACAAAAGGATACAAAATAATTTCAAAACGGAAAATGGAACACCACTCTGAAAGCATAGAGAAAATCGGAGAGTGGAACGCTTTTGGCTATCTCACTCACAACCCTGTTTACCTTTCGAGAATAGATCTAGCAAGTCCTCCACTCACAACCCTGTTTACCTTTCGAGAATAGATCTAGCAAGTCCTCCACTCCTAAACTCTACCAAGTACTAAACCCCATGTCTAGTTGCTTCACTGCTAAAGTGTAAATGGAATGGAGAGACAAATCTTCAAAAAAGAACACTCTAAATACGCACTAGGTCACTCACAATCTAAGGATCATATCTCCGACAGCGACGTTGATCCCCCTTTTTGAGAACTCCTCTACAAATTCTTGTAAGAATTGTGCTATGTTGGCAAAATCATCTCTATTTAGTGGTTGGAAATAACTCAAGGCTATTCCTTTCAATGTTAACTCAAATCCCTCATATTGAGTATGGAAATCTGCAATTTGTTCAGCCCTCAAAACTTGTTTGAAGAGTGAGACATAAGCATATGGATCCTCCCATCCATTGTATTTTGTTTTAAAACATTGAGCCACTTGATATCATCTTCAGTCACCCATCTAACCAATTTGTGGTCTCTTGGAAAGACATCTCCCGTGCTCTTGTGTCGTCTTGGAGAGAATCCTAGTGGAATCCTCTTTGTTACCTATTATGGTATAATTTTTTACTAAACATAAGTAGAGATAAGAGTACCCTTGTACATATATCTCCCTAGTTTAATTGGATCGACAAGTTTGTACTCTCCCCATAATTATCTACCATCAAAGCTTGCACTTCGTGGGCAATCTATATACGTAAATGCATAGAGATTATTGTGATGGTCAACTCCCTAGCATTGGGCTCTACACACTTGTAAAAGATATATGGATCCCCGTTTGTGAACCGATACAAGACCTCATGAGAATAATCACTTTCATGGATTCATTGGCTTTGATGAATCTCACATTGGGCTTGTTGATGAGAGGATGTCTCTCCTCTATGTATTCTCCCAGTCCCATTGTTGTCGGCATTGCAACATTTTTCATGTCTCTGAGTGAAGTAGAAATCCCTAGTGGTGGATGATTTGTCATGATTAAGGCTCACTCAAAAATCTGAAGAAAATCCCTAAGAAGTCCTCTTTTGATTAGCGCAACTGATCCCTTTTTGCTCTTGATCAGGTCTCTCAGAAGTCAGTACTTTATGACTCTTTGGTCTCTAAAAACTAGTCTTGGAGTACCCTAAAAGTTTGGATTTAGAAAACCTTGAAAAATTCAACTTGAGTGATTCATATCTGCCATGTTGTTGATATGTGACTTGATCTTTGATTATTGTGGAAAATTTTCTTCTCATTGTGCAGTCTTCTCTTTGTTGCTAGTCTTTCTCTTCCTCTCTCACACAGTGTCGACGATAGCGCTCAACTTGTATAATGATTAAGTCTATTTACAAAAGTGACCTAGGTACCTTATATACTCAGGCTACCTCAGGTTAACCAAAAATAGAGTTTGAGAGGTCAAGTGGCTTGGTATTTACAATGTGGAAGTGCCATTGCACCCTAGCTTCTGCAACTAGATTACCTACTTATTGCAACTGATGTTTATAACTATAATCCTGAGCATTCCATAAATCTTAAAAAATAAGGCTTTGTTGAGTTATATTGTGCTGTTGACCCAAAGTTCAACACTCCCCCCTCCGAGTTCATGTCATCCTTGACATGACCTAGTTGTCAATATCGGTGCGGTCTTTGTTTTTGTTTTGTTGTTGTAAAGAAAGTATAGGTTGTAGCCTTTGCATGAGCTCGTCTTGTTTGTCCAATCCAATGTACATAGTCTTCACATGATTCAAGAAAATCATAATTGATGACAAACATCTACCAGTATTTTTTCTTTCTCATTTTCAAAAACAACTTCGACAATCTATAGAATTGAACGATTGGCTTTCAGATCTTATGAGCCAATGTCAGCTTTGTAAGGATTCTCTAGAAATTTTTTGGCTAAACCTTCAACTTCTTTAGGCCATGTTGCACTCCAATGCAAATTCTATCTGTCATGCCAAATCTGGGAGATAATTTTTCTAAATTGAGGTTCAAGACTAATGTCCACGATTTACAGGTCATGTAGATGGTGATCATGGCTTTAGATTTGAGATTTTTGCATCTCTAGCTAGGGGTGATCCTTTTTTTTTATAAAAAAATCTTCACTCTTAACTTGTATTCTCTATTCATAGCCGCCTGACAAAGTTTGGCTTGATTTTATCTTGTATTTGCCTTTTCAAGCTAACTTTTTGGATTTCAATCCCGAAAATGATAGATCGGCATCTTTGGCACCATCTATCAACCAATCTCATGTAGAACCAATGATGATGACAAAAAATTGGCTTGATCCCTAGTTGCTTCTGCAAACATCTGTCCTTTTTGTTCTTGTGAGTACAGTTAGTCCTTTTGTTTGTTAGGCTTCATTAAGTCACATACAAGATAGAAGATTTACAGTATAAAGATCTACTTCTTGTATACGGCCTTGTAGTCGCATGAAGTGTTTGATAGGAAACTTTACACTTGATGACTGCTTTCATTTAGTCGCTTCACCAACTTTCTTTATCCTTGTAGACCATGCAGGAGTGAGTCATTTTTGGCCTCATGTTGGTGTTGAAGACTGATGAGCATTCTTTCTTACCTCTGACATTATTTATTGTGCATTTGGCTTTCGAGACATGCTTCATGAAGTGTCATCATTCTTTTGGACCTTCTTCGCTTTGTAGGGCTCGACATCTCTTCACTCTTTTCTACATGTGGATTCTGAATTTTTCTTGCCTTTAAAAAAAAAAATCTCAAGATAACAAAAGAAAACCAAAAATCAACTCAACTCAAAAAACAAAATCAAGTTAATAGAAATCTAAACGATATGTACATTTTACACATGTCCCTAGGGGCTCATATATGGCTTTTGTCCCCGTATTCCTCTTGTAACGCTATTATCAGGGCATATACTCTAAATTTTGTCAAAAAATCATCACAATCAAACACAAAAATTCAATACAACTCACAAAACATTGCCCTCTAATATTCTTAATACTAGGTCCACATTTAGAATGCCTCCCCCCTCCTATTTGAAGTCCCCCTTGACGACAGGGTATCACCAAGGGTATGTGTTGTGTTGGGTAATAAAAAATGGTGCATATGCAGGCCTTGTAATGTAGCCCTATTGTGCATGGACAGTCAATGCATGGAAAAGATTTATGATGTACAAGATGTGGGTATAAGCAATTTTCTTATTGGCAATTGTTGGCGAAGCTTCCTATTCTAAGCAATGTGATGTTCTTTGAAGCTCCTGTGTCATTTTTCTTGATTGAAGGTTATAGAGATTTTTTTGAAGGCTTACTTATCTGTTTGATGATTCTTTGGGATCCATTTTAACCTTATGGTTGGTTGTCGTATTTGGCATTGTTCCTCGGAGTGGGTTCTCTTCTAATTGTACTGTAATTGTAGGAGAAATTGAAAGAATTCAAGTGGCCATGCAGTGATAGTAGGTCTATTGGTTCCCTTTGGGATCCACTTCTTTGTGATTAATGACTGTTTTGTTGATGCTGCTTGTTTGGGAACACATACTTGTCTCTGCTTCATTTTGTGCTTGAAGAGACTTCTTTGGGATCCACCTTGTCGTTGTGCGAGACTTTAGTGGTCTTTGCTTCAGTCCTTTTGTGCTTGGTTGAGGAAGAGATTTAGACTTTGGGAGTTGATACTTTGGGAGTTGACAATTTAATCGTTTCAAAATTTAAATGAACTCCTGACCTCTTTGTGCTTGAATCATCTTCTTTGAGACCCAAATCTAATTTGCAAAATCTTATGACTTTGTGATTTTCTTAGATGTTCTTGTAGGCTTCGATTTTTTTTTGCCGGCATTGGATCTTGTGATTTTTCTTCAGAGTTCTTTGTCTTCTTGATCCATACCTTCTTTTGGACAATCTGGCTCTTTGGTATCCAGCTTTGTCAAATTTTTTGGTTTTGACTTGCTGTTTTTTTCTTTTGGTCTTCTTTGGTTGTGATGGAAGCTGCTAGTGATGGTGATGACCAAAATTGTTGGTAGGGAATGCCATAAGAATCATCACTATCACTTTTATCCTCAACAAGGTTGCATTCTTTCACTTTCCCTTTGTGGTTTGGTTGGTTATGGAAATTTATTTTTCTCTTGCTCTTGGATTGTTGTTTTTGGGATGACCTTTCTATCCACTTGATTAGCGTGTTTTAGCCGGTTGACATGGTTGTGTTCTTTTTGACTGAGTCTTTTCTTCATGTATGGGAGCCACGCATAAGGGTACTTGGTGCAGTAGCATTTCCATCATCGAGGATTTTGAAATCCACTTCTGATTCACTTTATTCTTGTAGCAGTGAAATTGGTTTCTAGGTCTTTGATTTGGACAATCATGAAACCGTGCATTAGTTAAAGTTTCATTCTTGTCACCTGTTGTGTCGTCCGGATTTCCATTGTTTGCATCTTCTTGAATCTCTAAGTGCTCTACAGAGTCATAGAACTCTCTTCTTCTTCATCTTCATTTTCCTGGATTACACTCACTACAAAGTAAGGAACGACATCATAGCCATTTTCATCACAAAAAAAAATTGTTGGATTGAATAGCGCACACATCGATTGTAGACAAGATGTGTTCCCATTCAAGTAACTCTAATTCTTCCTTAGGAAAGGGTTCTGGGATGTAATCTGTATCTTCACTTGCCCATTCTAGGATGCCTTCCTCTCGCTTTAAGCTTTCACATTGCGAAGCTCCACACATCCACAGCTCTTTAGGCTTACCCAACCATTTTGGAAGTTCAGATCCTGCTACAATAGCAGAATCAAACTGCTCAACCGGTGTTTTTGTCACATCCATGTAGCTATGGTCTTTCAAGTTTTTCTTTGTCGTGGTTTCCATATGTCTCAGGTAGATATGGTCATAGCCCCAATCTTCAACCATTTTTAGTTGTCTCATGAATGGTCTTCCTAGAATGATATCATAGTTGTTCGTTTTGCCAAAGTCAACAATAGCAAAGGTTTGCTCATATTCAATTCCACAAGAAGTAACAACTGCTTTTCCTAAAAGTCCTATGGGTCTTTTCATGTGTCCTTTATAAGATGCAATTTCATCCTAGTAGCCTTAAATTCCTCTATTGGTGGAAGAGACATTCCTCTTCCATCACTCGTTTGGTTAACTCATGTTTATCTCACTTGCTTCATTGGCCTCTCTGACTTGTTTCCACAAATCGTCAAGACCATCTATTTCTTTACAGTTGTCAGGTATAGCTATGTGAAATCCCTCGCAAGAGTTATCCGTGGTATTCAACACTAGCCTTGGCTCTAATGTTATGTCCTTGAGCTTTGGTCCATGCTCGTGACTAGAATCTAGCTCTCTTTTGTTCCTTGTTTGGTGGGATTATTGGTGTATATGGGACATGGATCACACCCTCAAGTTTTCCAATTCGTGGTTTTAGTAAAGTGTGGGCTGTTTGAATAATTTTCTTACACATTTCAAGCCTGTCCTTTTCTAGTTCCATATATGGATATGTCATCCACCTCTGTTCTTGGGTTTGGTTGTTTTTGAGTCGTGTCTCATAGGCTTTTAGGAGGGCGTCTAATGTCTCACTAACCTTTTCAATCAACACTGATCCTCCTGAGCTAGCACTTATTTTTTTCTCATCTGTCGATGGTTTGGACCCTGTAGAAAACAAACCCGCGGGCTTTCCCTGCGCATTTCTCTTCTTCTTGTGCCTTTTCTCTTGCTCTCTCTCCTCAGCTCTTACAGATCTGTTGCGAAACAAGTTGTCAGTGATGCCAATCTTGCTCGTGGACTACTCTATAGCACTAAGGTGAGATTTTTTTCAAGTTTACTTGTAGGTTTAGGGGTTAGGGTTTAACATGGTGTGTGTGTGTGTGTGTGTGTGTGCGTTTTTGTAGGTTTGAGGATGTTTACAACACCTTTTCTTGCTCAAATAGGCCGCATGTGAGTGCTTGAACTTTTAATACATATTGAATTTATTTAAATTAATTTGTATATATTGTGGCCGGTCTGCTAGCTTAACCAATATTCTAGCTTTTTCTCCCCTGGCACTTCCTCATATTAAATGATCAGTTTAACATGAGAAAATCATTTAGGGGAATTAGATATTGATTATTATGACATTGGCTCTCTCTTGAAATCATAGTCGTCCTCGACTATGGGGTAGAGAAGATAAAGCATATTCATTAGTCCTTTTTCTAGTGGGTAGAGGATCCCTATGTTACCCTACAACATCGTCCCAGAATGGATGACTCGTCCATTTGGTGCTTGGGAGCCGAAGCTGTCGCAAGCATGTCTGCACATTAGTCCTATCAGTCTTCCATACTAGAGTGGCAAGCTCTACTTGGTGTTCGGGAGACGTCGTCTCCGCAAACTTGATCTAAGCATGCATATTACTTCATTTTTGTGCACAATAAAGAAAAGAGAGTCTTATAAGACAAAAGCTTTGTTTATTTTTAACATTTGTACATTTGCTTACTCTTGGGAAGCATTGACAAGGTTTAGGTTATCCTTCAATTGTATGCCTTGCATCCATCTAGCATCTTCAAAAGAATAATTCTTAAACATAATAAGATATCGTCGGATAGTCTTACCGCCTCTTAGTACCTTGTCTTCATGTCGAAGAATGGACTCGGGCTGAAGCACCTCTTCTTGGTCCTCAATCTCCGGCATTTAATGGCCTAGTAACTTGTGTGTAGCGGAAAATAGCATGAGCATAGTGAGCATTTCACATAGATAAAGGAAAATTTTATGCTTTGAATTTTTAATGCTTTAAAAGAAATTATGGTTTGTGTTGTGAAATTTCGTTTTGAATTATGAAAAAAATTCGTTTTGGTTTATGAAAAAATCTTGCTTTGAAGAAATTTCGTTTTGAATTATGTTGTTTTTGAAATTATGCAATTGATGAGGTTTAGGCTAGGTTTAGTTTAGGTTATATGTTAGGTTAGGGTATATAAAGGTTATATGTTAAGTTATAAGTTAGGTTATACGTTAAGTTATATTAGGTTAGGTTAGGTTAGGTTAGTTGATAGGACGTTAATTATGTTAGGTTAGCTTATAGGTTAGATTCTAGGTTAGGTTTAAATTAAAGATTGAATTAAGTTATAAGTTAGGTTATAGGTTACAGATTATAGGTTAGGTGTAGGCAACAAGTTAGGTTAGGTTAGGTTATGCGATTGATGAGGTTTAGGTTTTAGGTTTAGTTTAGGTTATATGTTAGGTTAGGGTATATATAGGTTATATGTTAAGTTATAAGCTAGGTTATGTGTTAAGTTACGTTAGGTTATGTGTTAGGTTAGTTGATAGGACGTTAATTATGCTAGGTTAGCTTATAGGTTAGGTTCTAAGTTAGGTTTAAATTAAAGGTTGAATTAAGTTAGAGGTTAGGTTATAGATTATAATTATAGGTCAGGTGTAGGCAACAAGTTAGGTTAGGGTAGGTTATAGGTTGTTCGTAAAAAGTAAGGTTAGGTTATATGTTAAGTTAACTCATGTTTAGGTTATAGATGGACGTTGTGTTTGGACCGTTAGAACTTATGTACTTTTATGTTAATCTAAACACTTATCGATGAAACGTCCGATAAGTGTATTAATGTATTATCACTAATCTAAAGCCGACAACCCTTAGCAACTATCCCTAAGCATACTAAATGGCCTAATGATACCCTAATATGTTTTTGAGAACTTTACCTTAGCGGCTTTACATAGTGTGCCCTAACCGTTCGAACACGGTGCGCCATCTATTAGCGGCCAATCTAGAATAAGCGGCTAGCCCTAAGCAGATTCAAATGGAAAAATGTTACATTAATCCAATTTGGAGCGGCCAAACCTAGGAAACTTTACATAGCGCACCCTAACACTCCAAAATACGGCCATCTATTAGCGGCTAAACCGACACTAGTCCTAAGACGCTAACCCTAGGTGGCTAGCCCTAAGCGGATTGAAATGGCTAATTGCTATCCTATTCCAATTTGGAGTAGTCTAACCTAAGCTTCTTTACACACCATACCATAATTTCTAACTACCTGAACACAACGTCCATCTATTAGCGACCAACGTACTTCTAAAAACGCAAATGGACTTCGGTTAGGCTAGGTTTGGATTAGATTATAAGTTAGGTTAGAGCTAGCGACAAATAGTAGAAAAAACACAAAAGGACTTCGAAGATGGCTCGTGTACTTCAAAAAACACAAACAGACTTTGGTTAGGTTAGGTTTAGGTTATAGGTTATGTTAGGTTAGGGTAGGTTAGGTGAGATTATAGGTTAGGTTAGAGCAAGCGGCAAATGAACAGTAGAAAAAACACAAACGGACTTCAAAGATGACTCGTGTACTTCTAAAACTGCAAACGGACTTTGGTGAGGTTAGGTTATACATTAGGTTTAGGTTATAGGTTAGGTTACATTAGGTTAGGTCAGGTGTAGGTTATATGTTAGGTTAGAGCTAGTGGCAAATAGTAGAAAAAATGCAAACGGACTTCAAGAATGACTCGTGTAATTCAAAAAATGCAAATGGACTTTGGTTAGGTTTAGTTATAGGTGAAACTATAGGTTAGATTTAATTTGGTTATAGGTGAGGTTATAGTTTAGGTTAGGCGCACACAAACTTCAAAAACACTAATATGTATTCATTGACCCTGTGGTCCTAATCTCCCTGCACCTCTAGATCGAGGTCTGCGGGGATCGGACATGGCTAGAGAATGTAAGATTGTTAGAGCTTGAGCTAACAGCAAATAGTTGAAAAAACGTAATCAGACTTCAAAAGTGTACACATAATTCAAGAACCTCAATATATAGTCATTGATCAATAAAGACGAGATTATTACCCTGTGGTACTAATCTTCATGCACCTCTAGACCGAGGTGTGCGGAGATCGGGCATGGCTAGAGAATGTAAGGTTGTTAGAGCTAGCAACAAATAGTTGAAAAAACGCAATCAGATTTCCAAATTGCACACAGACTTCAAGAACCTTAATATATAGTCATTGACCAATAAAGACGAGATTATTACCCCGTGGTCCTAATCTTTGTGCACCTCTAGACCAAGGTGTACGGGGATTCGGCCTGGCTAGAGAATGTGAGGTTGTTAGAGCTAGCAGTAAATAGTTGAACAAACATAATCAGACTTCCAAAGTGCACACAGACTTCAAGAACCTTAATATATAGTCATTGACCAATAAAGACGATATTATTACCCTGTGGTCCTAATCGCCATGCACCTCTAAACCGAGGTGTGCGGGGATCGGACCTGGCTAGAGAATGTGAGGTTGTCATGTATTGTCATGTACTTAGTAGTGTATAGTTATAACAACTAGAGTGTTTTAATTATTTTTTGCATAAATGGTAGATAAAGTATGGACGATAGGATGCATGTCCTTGTGCACATTGCAAGCATCAAATCTTTCAAAAATGAAAAATCTACGACCAACACATACGCAATCATGGTCTCTTTCCATTTGAGCAACTATAAGACCTGCGTTATCGATCTCATGATCTAGAGACTGAAGGTCAAACTCCACAAGTGGATATTGCTCCAACTTCATCACAGAGAAGATGATTTTCAAATGAGCAGCCATCAACTGAGTCCTCCCAACCAATACCTGATGTGGCATTCTAAGAAGTACAGATGGAGCAGATGTTGGACGTGTTCTTTGACATGGATCCCATCATTGAAAACATAGAAGACAACAACATTGAGCACAATACTGCGGACCAACCTCAGTCATCCCGTTCATATCGACGGCATGATAGCAACAATAAAGAGAGCAAGATGTTGCAAAGTCTTGCACACATGCCGCTTTACAATGGTGCAAAAATCTCAATTCTCCGTACCGCATTGGCAATGCTTAATTTACAGTCTGTCTATGGTTGGTGGTCTGACGCCTCAATCACAGAGCTTTTCATGTAAATACATTGTATCCTAAGCATGATAAACTGCAAATTACAGCTCAATAATGTGATCATGGGGTTGACTTGTTCATGTAACGACAAGTTTCTCAATGAGAAAATCTTGCCAGAAGGGAATCACATGCCCCCTATCTGTCCAGCTTCTTACTAATTTGGGCTTGGATTATCAAAAAATACATGCATGTCCTAATGATTGTATACTTTTTTGCAATGAGTATACAAATTTGGAATAGTGTCCCAATTGTGGATCCAACAGGTACAAGGAGGACACAGAAGGAAAATTTATCCCTGCAAAGGTCCTTCGACACTTTCCTATCATTCCAAGAATAAAGAGCATGTTCAGGTGCAATTCCATATCCGCCTTGATGACATGGCACTCAAATACTACATCGACAGATGATGTGATGCGGATACCTGCTCACTCTCGTGCATAAAAGCACGGGGGAAAGTTGGACTACATTTAAGAACGAGCCTCAATGTATTTGCTTTGGTCTGGCAATGGACGGAGTAAACCCATTCATATTATGGAGTTCGTCATGGAGCACATGGCCTATTTGTCGTGTTAGTTATAATCTTTCACCATGGCTAGCTATCAAGAAGGGCCATCTGTTGTTGTCATTGATTGTCCCAGGAAAGTACAAAGCAAAGAACATGGACGTCTATCTGGCACCACTTATAGAAGAGCTCCAAATCTTGTGGATAGGAATCTATGTGGTTGATATGTCCCAACCAATTGGACGATGGAATCTACATGTGCAAGTCATTCTCATGTGGACCATGCACGGTTGGCTAGGCTTCAGTGAGTTCTCAGGTAAGTGCCTTTGAAACCCTCACATGCATGTGATTCTTGGATATGCCAATGCTTTTATATTAATTTTGTGATGTTTCAGGCTTGTGCTACTCAAGCAATCATGCATGTTCGAAATGTGGTCCTCGACTTGGCTTCTGCCTCTCTGAGCATTTGAGCAAGATAGTTTATGAGGAGCATGGTAGTTTTTTGCATGAAGGACATGAGCTACGTGGACCAACATATGCAAGCATGATATGCATCCACTGAAAGCGAGTGATTGGAAAAACATGTGGCTGGAGAGGGGAGATTGGATGCCACCTGGAATGAAAATACTTTCTATTTTCCATGAACTCCCGTACTAGAGTGACCTGCTCATTAATCATTTGCTTGACCCAATGCACATCTTCAAGAATGTGGGGGAGATCATATGAAAACCATCACTGGAAAAAGGGATAGCAAGGCCCAAAGAGAAGACCTGCAGGCTTTGGGTCAAATGCCAGAGATGTGGCCTTGACTTAAACCCAATGGAAATTTTTCCATACCAAAAGTTCCATGGGTTTTGAGTCGTGCAAAAGAGCAACAAGTGAAGAAGACTATATCTTCATTCAAGACTCCCACAGGGTCATGCAATGTTTGAAAATGGATTTTATGAGAGATGACAATCTTAGTGGTCTTAAGTCCCACGATTGGCACAAAGTTTTACAGTTCATCTTACCAATTCTCATAAAGGGTTGTTTGATAGATGACATTAGAAGAACAATATTCAAAATCAGTGAGTTGGTACACTTGATCAGCTCAAAGGAGATGAGAGAAGACAATATCGATGTAGCACGCTTAAATGCTATTGAAACAGTGTGCATGGTGGAGAAGTACTTCCCAACAAACATTCTACCATCCAGATGCATGTACTTGTGCATGTGGTGAATGAAGTTGTAGTTGCTGGGGTAATCTATAGCAGGTGGATGTTCTTCTTGGAGAGATTTATGAAGACTTTGAAGGGATTTGTTCGTCAAAGGGCTCACCTCGAGGGTAGCATGGCCGAAGGATGGCTTGTGCAAGAGTCTCTTGTCCTCATCACTGAATTTTTTGTCTCAATTGATCCAGAGATGCCCCAAATGTGGACTACTAAGGTCAACGTCAAGGTGACAGGGGACGAACCACAGGGACAAGGCATCGTTAGGAAGATCGACATCACAATGCGAGAAAAGGTTTTGAGATTTTTCCTTCTCAACTTAGACATCATGCAAAAGTGGCTAGAGAGGTACAAAGGGGAAAAGCAACAACGCTTGATAGATCACCTACAATTCAAGCACAACCGTGCCACTAGAAACCTTCCTTTTCCAGATCATCTTCCAAATTTTCCTAACTTTCCAGCTGGGTGGTGGTTCGATGCGACAATCTCAGAGGCAAAGAGGAATGGAGTGTTGATTACTAAAGAGGAATAGGATATGTCAAGGGGTTGCGATTGGCATGTATATTTTCACAACTTCCTTTTTGAGCTCCATGGGATCACATTGCTTTAATAACTTTTAGTCCATTTCAATTTTGTGGATGCAGTATCACAAATATGGAGCTTTGCGGTCACATGGGAACTTCAGAGTGCAACAGATCGACAAACAAAGGGTCACTTTTGACAGTGGTGTTAGGAAAAGATTCGTCCAAGAAAGTAGGAGTAGTGCCAGGGATGAGAACACAGAGACTAGTCAACTTGAATACTTTGGCTACATCCAAGACATCTTGAAGATTAGCTTGAAGAAGTTTGATATGTTTATCTTTGATGTCAAGTGGTTCAAAGTTATTACCAGTGGCCCTAATGCAACTGTGTGTAAAGACAAGAGTGGATTGATTCAAGTGAACTCTAGGCAGGTGTGGACAGATGCGCGGGATACATTTGTACTTCCACAGCATTGTGACCGTATGCCCGGGACTAGTGTGGTCCCTACACCGAGCGGCCCACACCTCAGTTGAGTGTGCCCCCTACGCCTAGGACTCATGCGTACCCTACACCAACGGGTGGTTCATCCTCGAGACGAGATAGCGTCGTTCTAGAGGCGGTGGTTGCTATGGTAGCGGCTCTATCGATGCATCCACACCATTGAGAGAGCGTCCACCACTCTCTTGAGTAGATAGTTCACCGATTGGCACACCACATACACCTTGGGGATCACACGAGCATGATCCTAAAAAGGTGTACAAGAGCAGGGATGGGGCTGTTGTGACGGCTGGGGTTGAAAAGGCCATAAGACAGAGGATTTTGTAGCTCTGTATAATTCAGTTTGTTCACTCTGTGATGGAGGTTTGGGATAATATCAATCTTGAAAGAAATAATTACATCGTCGAGGCCCTTCATAGAGAGTACAAACCGGCAGAGGGGTACGATCCAGTCTCGAATCCCTAGATTTTGAGCATGGCGAAGGCCACAATGTCACATCGTCGGTTGGAGGCAAGAGACAGGTACAATGCCAACAGTCCAAAGCCGGCATGGTTGGATGTAGAGGACTGGACGGGGATTGCACACAATAGACACAAGACAATCCTGAGAGATTTCAGCAGCAGAGAGATGCAGCCAGAGCACATTAGGAGTCTACTGGAGCATCACATCTTGGGAGTGGAGGCTATGATACGCTTAGACATGATTTTGTAAGTATTATACGTATGCTTTAAATTATTGAAAATATATATGTTATTTGAAGATCTAATGATTAAACCATAATTTTGCAAGACGTTGCCGTGAAGCGCCCTCCGACACGCCAAGAGGAGAAGTATGGGTACAAGCATAGACTTATGGCTCTTTTGACCCAGCTAGAGGAGGAGGGAGAGGATGTCGACTGGGAGGCATTACCCTGAGAGTCTTCTTGATACAATTCTACCCAGTCTTCTTGGTACAGTCTTTTTCGTAGTTGTGGTCTTCTTGATGCAGTCTCACTCAGTGATTGTTTGCATATGTATAGTTTTTAGTGCTTATGTTTATGGTTTATGGTTATGTTTATGGTATGGCACAAATGTTATGGTTAAGATTTGGCTGTCAAGTTAAGGTTATGGTTTAGCTATGATGGTATGGCAATCATGTGATGGTTATGGTTATGGTTATGGTTATGGTTATGGTTGTGCAATGATGGTTTGGCTGTTATGGTTATGCTATGACAAGCAAGTTATGGTAATGGTTATGGTATGGAAAATGAGTTATGTTTATGGTTTTGTAGTTTTCAACTCATGTTTTAATTATGGTTATAAAATCTTTTATGCTGTTATGCCATGATCACCCTTTTGATTTTGTGGTTATATTGTTCTTACAATTTTGCTAATTTCCATACACTCTCTCTTTAGCGTCAGTTTGTAGGTGGAGTGGGATTGCTTGTGCACTCTTCCCTTTGGGCAGAGAGGGCTATTTTCTTTTGCTATACATGCAGTATCAGTTCCTAGCCCTCTTTGCCCAAAAAAATTTGCAGGTTTGGTCCTCGGTACAGAGTACGGTATAGGCATCGGTATAAACTTCGAAAGAAGCATCGAAATATACTTTACAATTACCAGGCTTATTTCATAGCTGATTTCGATGCAAAGTATACCGATGCTTATACCAACAATGCAAAACCAGTGTCTTTTTCGAGGCCTATTTTAACACTTTTTAGTTTTAAAATTAACTTTATCTCATCTGTATCTGCGTCGATTTTTGCATGACGTGTTGTAGTGGTACACCTATTTGCCAAAATGTTAATCACCTCCATAAGCTCATGGCAAATAAAGAGGCCCTCCTACACCCCATTCTCTTCCTAATGCATCTGATATGATTTTTGGACCACTCCTGCAACTCAGATATATGTAATGTGGAAAATTTTTGTGACCTAGTCGGAGTACCAATGCATTGTTTGAATCCCAGTTTTGCTCTTTGAATGTGTAGTTCTTTGCAAAGTCCACTACAGACAATACCATTGTCTCCAAAAAAACTAGAAGACACTTTTTGAATTGCTCAGCTTGCCATCTGTATGCAGAGTTATGCTGGATATATTTCTTCAAGTGATCCCTAAACATAATCAAAAGCTCTTTGCTATTCATCTTCTTGAATGAAAGGATTTTCCTCTTCTTCTTTTTATCAGCAGCTATTTGTCCAACTTCGACATCCTCAAATCGCTTGATTGTCACAATGCATCCCATCTATGCTTCTTCCCTTGGGCATGTTGTCATTTTTTCTATTTTACAAATAGATCATTCTTCCATTAACCATTTTAATTTGTGATGGCTAGCACCTTGAGGCTCCAGATGCACAACATATTCCCATAGTGCTGTTGTGTTTCTATAGGTGTGATCACATGCATTTCACCATAGATTTTACATTGGAAACTACAACTAATTGAATGCAAGCCAAGAGAAGCTTGCCTTATCTGGTTTAAGGAGTCTCTCGAAAAAGACATATGGACATGTGTTATGCAGTAGCCTGTGTACCTATCCTTAAGTTTGCGGAAAAGTATGGCTTCAATTACTCAAAAGCTCATTGCCCAATCCTCCCATCTGGATGAGATCTTTGAATTGAATGAATAATTCTACCTATAAACATGCAAACATTCCTTGGCATCCATATGAGCATGGTTTAAGCAACAAATAAAAGAGATCACACCCAAATTGCATCATGCACTTGATTGTACCTACCTTTGGCCTAGTCAACTTAAGTATATTAGATGGACACCACAATTTAAAATACCATCCCTGATACATGAAGCTAGCAAGTTTCATGCAATCTATATGTAGCTACCAGATAGGCATATACCCCTCACCAGACTAGCCTCACATAAAGCTCTTTTTCAGGTTGCCATTGACTAGGGGGTAGCTACCTATATAATCTATTAGTGTACCACTATCATGCACCTACCACAACACAGTACCCAACCAAAGTGAAGGTAGAGTGATAGCTACTTGACTATAATCTACAATGAATAGCAAGTTGAACCCTAGGGGATAGCTACCATGTACAGAAGCTAGCAAGGGATTGGCCACACCCCACCTTGGGAAGCTGCAAACCAAATAGGTAGCTACCTAAATGATACATGTGGTGCTCTAAAGATAGATAGAAATCCATGTCATGGTAGCCACCTGAGATGCACACCCCACCACAAATAATGGGATAGCTACTAAACAAGGTAGCTACCGAGGATATACTAGTCATGTGAAAAGGGCAAATAGCTACCCCTTGACTTGAATTGCTACCTTGTGCTCAAACCCCACCACATGGGAGAACCTAGCTACCACACCAACAAATTTTACTACAAGAAACAATATAACTACCATCCTAGATGTCTATTAGTAAGTAGCTACACTCAATCTGTCATATAGATTAGGTATCCCCCAAGTCAATGACTTTGGAAGATACTAGTGTATATAATTGGTGGAACTCTAGGGTTATAAGCTACGTGCTAATTGACAAGGCATAATATCCTTGCCTTCTTCCTTAAAATTGATAGATACCACCCTTACCTATACAATTTGGTAACTATGTAAACCATTCATGTAGATATGCAGCTTGGGGGGTTCACCGTTTAATACCCCCCTATATGACATGCGTTTGTGGAGTGTTAAAAAAACCCTTCTTTTGACAAGTTTGAATGAATAAAATGACCCCTTATTTTAGGAATTTTTTTCAGAATTGAATATAAACACCCCTTATTTTAATGTATCTCTATTAAATTGCCTTAAAAATTTACATTTTAAAACCCCTCCTTTCAAACTCACGTTATACATTAACATGATTACATAGTGCACCCCCCAAGATATGCAGCAAGAACTAAGCTTGTGTCAGTACTGACGGCCTACCGCGTATCACTCCAATGGTATGACTCAACAAAACTAGAGGGCGGCTACCACCATAAGATTGATTACCATATTTAGTCGAGCTCCTAATCCTGCATCTATGAAATAGCTTACAACACCCCAACAAGCAAGATAGGAATGAAGACAATGCCATCACATTGTTCATGTCATTCAGATGGAAAATGTCAAAAAATTGAATTGTGTCCAACATGTCCCACCCATGATTTATATGGTTTACCATGATGCCCACCATTGCAAGCCATCCAAGTCTTTCTTCATGCCCGCTAGCCTTGCAAACAATGACTAGTCGACATGAAAGTGCAAAAAAACATAAGAATGCAGAAAACATGTCCCACCCATGAGTTATACTCTTACCATGATCCCCACCATTGCAATCCAGTAGTCAAGCCTTTCTTTATACCAGGTAGCCTTATACAAACAATGACTAGAGGACACTAAAGTGAAAAACAACATCAAAATGCAGGAAAAGTTCACCTAGGGTTGCTCCAGAAGATTTACATGATGCTTTTGTCGAAATTTTCTCTTTATGCATCTTCGGCACACGTCCTTCTTTCTCGATGAGACACGCATATTCTCTGTCCAGAAGGAGATCACCAATTCCTTGACCTCATCAGGGATTGCATCCTTTATTCATGCTTGCTGCTCACAATGTGTCCCTAAAAGTTTTGAAGTTGCATAAATGTTTGGGGCCGGTAATCCCATGACCATTATTATAGTTTCCCTCTTAAGAAACAAGTCCTTCTTGCTCCTGGGTTTCTTGATGGTGGAAAGAGTGTCCCTCAAACCCACAAGCATTGGATTCTCTCACTTCTCAATTTTGAGCCCACGCATGCAACCATCATTCAACACACCCTTCATGATGGGTTCCTTTTTCTTGTTGTCAAGGCCTTTCGTGTGCTGTTTGAAGCAGGTGACAATATGCTTTGCAATCTCTCGATGTTTTTCAATAATCGGGCAAGATAGATATTGGTTCTCACTATCCTTGAGCTTATGACGATACTCTCTTTTTATACGAGCTTCATAACTTTTGGCAGCAAGCCTTCTACATTTTTCACACTCACAAGTGAAATTGCCCTTGGCATGGTCTGCACATGCTCCAAAAACTGAGGGAGATTCAATACATGTTGTTCCATCTATTGTCCTTGCTCCAAAATTTGTCGATGCCATTATCACTGCTCTTTCCATATATGCAATCATGTTTCCTTCTCCAATAAACCCATTACCCAAGGGTGTTGCAACAGATGTTGCTCCAATGCTTGAGGATGCTCTTCTCAATGCGGGTACGATATAGGAAGAGAAAGTCTTACCGCTTGCAAGGCCAAGTGGTGGATACCTTCCCACCATGATCTTCGTGATGTGTGGCAATGAGTGCACATTGCTCCTCATGTAATGTATAAGCTCTAAATGTAGTCGTAGTTGTTGGTTAAACAGAAACAAACTCCTTTTGAGTGAAACCTCTTGTTAGACTACGAACATCCTTTGTGCTTGGCTCGAAATGAAGCTCTAGTTTCTAGCCGACTGAAAAAAATGCCTTCTCTGCAAAATGTTTGCAAGACCAAAACTACTCTTCTATGTTGTCTCAAAAAGAAGCTTCTATGCAAAATCTTTTGCAAGACTACCAACACTATCCTATGGTTGGCTTCTGTGCATGTAGAGAGAGAGAGAGAGAGAGAGAGAGAGAGAGAGAGAGAGAGAGGATGAAATTTTGAAAGTGTTTGGGAAAACCATGAAACTACCAAAGAACGTGTGCTTCTTTTAACCATAAATTTTCACGTTTTAAAACTCTAAAGTTTTATTTCTTTAAATTTTAGCCCATGCTTTGATATGCAAGGAGCTACCTTTTCACCACCAATGTCCGGGACATAGGTATTTAGTCCACCTAACCATGCATACACCAAATGAGCATTTCTTCCACACACACTTAATCCAAAGAGATTATGTGCACACTAAAAGTAGTTAGAGAGAGATAATGAAGTTTAAATCCAAAATTAAAAAGCTAAAAATGAATGGATTTTGAGAAGTCAATGGAATGTCCATGACATGCAATTTAGGTGTTGGAGAGCTCTATGGAACCACATTGTGAAGCACACTACACACATAAGTTGCAAAATGCAATGCGGCCTACAATGAGCGTTGTGGTAATCCAAAGCAGCCCAAAAAATGAACACATACACACAATTATTAGATAGCCACTAATCACTGATCAATTATTTAAGAAGGATAGTGGCTCATTGGTATTGCCAAGAACGTGCCAATAATCAATGATTATATTGATTAGGGAGAGAGAAAAAGAAAAATTATTTAGGCATAGGTGTAAACCGTCAGCTCTGATACCACTTGTAGGGAATTGGGATGTTCAACTCTAAGCGCCGTTAGTGAGTTAGGCTATGGTGGATGAAACCTTAAGCTCACCAAGATACTAGGGTTAGGGTTAGAGAAATGGAAATTAGGGTTAGAGCTATGCCAAGGTCAAGAGCATAAAGCAAGAGAGTATAGACACAATGATTAAAACTCAAAG
Organism: Adiantum capillus-veneris; assembly: GCF_014529385.1. Taxonomy (NCBI): domain Eukaryota; kingdom Viridiplantae; phylum Streptophyta; class Polypodiopsida; order Polypodiales; family Pteridaceae; genus Adiantum; species Adiantum capillus-veneris. The sequence goes on along the minus strand of NW_028221410.1, from coordinate 87,041 downwards.
TGTAATTAATTGATTAGAGAATAACCTCTCAAATTGGCTTAGTGCTTTACAATCATTGGCTAGAGGGGTTGCACCCTCTTGCTATTGGACCATCTCATCATTTATCTTTCCTAAGTGGCTAAAAAGCTTTCCCACAAGTTGGGTTTACCTCAAGAGATATTAGTGGCATATGCATATGCTTGGAAGAGCTACGAATGAGAGAAGAGCCCAATGCAAGACAAGATTGTGCTTGTGCCTCATCCCTAGCTAACCGATGTGGGGAATTACTCATTCATTAGTAAAAGTGGACAACTAGGTGCAAGAAAAGGATGCAAGATAACAAAGCAAGAAACAAGGGCACCTCTAGGTGCAAGAGGAAGATGAAAGAATGAGTGATTAGTCACGAGAGGGGTAATCTCCATGTCTATATACTCCACGTCAGTAAGAATGCAATGAGTTAGGTATTTGTAGAACCTTGATCTACCAATTTCCAAAAGGTTTCCATATCTACACTTCCTGAGCGCGAGAGTGGATACAGATGATTATGTAGGTGGCTATGGTGTATAGTAGCATTCGTCACAGTAGACAAGAGATCAGGTAAATTCTCTATGAAAGTGAGAGCGGCTTCATCTTCAGAGGATGGGGGGCTCATTGACCCTGAGTCCTCTACTACACATGAATGGGGAACAGGTGTCATTCTTATGTTATCCTCCATTGGAGCTTGATTAGGAGAGTCTTCTGCATCAATATGACTCGTGACATCATCCTGCTCAACCTTCACTAAACCTAGTTTCACATTATCACATTTCTTGTCCTTTCTATCCCTGATCTTCTCTGACTGTTTCCTGTATCGTTGTGCCACCAGTAGCTCTATCTTTGCATCTAGTGTATCAATGAAAGACTGACTTTGAAGGCTATGGCGGTTTGATGAGTTTGATGCAGCGGCAAGAAGATGGAGGACGGAAGGGAAATTGAGGCGAGCCCTGTCGCCTCGCAGTTTGTAGGCAGCGCGGTCGTACGCAAGTGCTGCGTCCTCAGCGGTATCGAAGGTTCCTAGCCATAGCCGAGTGCGGCTGTGAGGCAGTCTTATCTCTGCCACCCACTTTCCCCAATGTCTTTGTCTGACACCCCTAAAAAGCTTTCTATACTTGGGAGTCTCTGAGGAGTTGCGCTGCTGATCCATGGCGACAAGTTTGGAGCCATATTGTAAGCTATAGCTGCATGCTGTGTGAGCACCCTCGGAATAAAGATTTTTGCCAGAGTTATAATGCACAATATGTTCCCCTCTCATCACATTCGGAATCTGCATTTCTTGCTTACATTCTACGATTTCTGGTAGCTGCTGCATCAAGCTTCTGGTTGGCGATGGTGCGGATGTTTGAGTGCAAGCTCCTGCAATTGCACCCAGAAACGGATTACTTGTGGTCTCGTTACCCGGCGGCTCTATCGTCGTGGGAGCTAGCGCGTGGCTGAAGCCGTAGGGCTGGGGTTGTTCAAAAGAGCCCGCCACGTCCTCTGCGGAAAAGAGGAAGCGGGACAGAATAGGACCGGGGCAGCTGTATAAATGGGGGCTGGAGTGGTTGTTGGTGGCGAGGTCTGTGTAGATGGGCATGGCGTCAGGGATGTACAGATCAAGGTGGCCTTGAAGATCGCTACAAGGACCCAGAAGAGAAAGGAGAGAGAGAGAGAGAGAGAGAGAGAGAGAGCTCAATGAGCGCGGCTCTGTGTATGATAACCTGCAGTTTTGAAGCAAGCGCTTGCGCACCTTTAAACGCCATTATTGAACTTCTTCGTGACGGTTTGTCCTTCTCCTATGTTTGACTTTTCCCAGGTGGATGCATGAGGACCCTCACGTCCACCCAATCACCACGCGACACATGGCCGCGTGTATCTCCTTGCTTCTATCAGATGACGACACTCTTATGCTTTTACTGTGTCGACCATGGATCGACCAACACCTGGCATTTTAACTTAGGCTTTTAGCATTACCCATTTGCACATGCCACAATTGCTCACCTGAGATCCTTTCTTTAGAGCCTTGACCCGCTAGGGTTCTTTAACGCTTGGGCAAAGGGGAAAGGTACCATATGACTCTTTGTGCCATGACCTCTATTAGGGTCAACCCACATCTCTTTCCTAAGAAGCTAGGTCGCACCTTGAAGAAATGGGAGGAGTGGGAAGATCGATTTGTCTAGATCGAGAAAGGCCAAAAGTCTAGCCATGAAGATCGAACAAGAATCCTAACCCTGCTAGCCTTTGTGGAAACGTAGGGATTAAGCTATTTCTGTGGAGAGTGGCTCTTCTCCTTAATTCTAGGAAAAACGGCAACCAATGGAAACAGTGGCACTCATCAAGCTTTTCTCCTGGTTTTGCGATGAAATTGGAAGACCCTCAGAGTGCGACCTTAGGTTGAGCTTGCCCGCAACAAACCTTGTTGTGGAGGTTGAATGAATAACTAAGCCTTTCCTGACCATGTAAGAGGCTTAGTTATTTATTTAATGCTCTATCTGGGCATAGCTGGCATAGTTATCTATAAATGATAACTAAGCCTCGTGTGCCCATAACCTTAAACCTTTCCTATTATCGTCAATCCAAAAGCATGCAAAATTGCCTAAAAAATAGCCATGTGTAAAATCACTTTGATGGGCTCAGATACTCAACAATTGAGTTGGTAAATGTTTCATAGTGGTTTTTGGTTCGCTTGTGCTTTTTTCTCCCAAAACCTATAGAAAATATTTTCTGCAAATAACATGGCAATGATGGTGAAAATCTCCTCAGTGCAACCAAGTTCCACATTGGCGAGTACCACTTTTGATATAGGAGGTTCCAAAAGAAACTCAGTCATCTTCACCCTCAACTTTGTCGAAAGCCCTTCCTCATCGAGGGCTCCTAAATTGTAGATCTCTCCTTGGGCTGACATGAGAGTTGTGGAGGCAGTGGTTCCATAAATCAAAGGCCAATAAATCTTTAATTCCCATATCCTTGAGTTGCAAAGCTATATTGCATAATGATTTATAAATTGAATATCAAGCATATTTGTTGGTAACAGTTCATTCCTATACACCTCTCCATCCAATATTGGAAACTAATGCCGCAAGTGAGAATGTCATACTTTCTGATGAATGTTATGCATGATGGAGATGATGGCTATACTTCCTCATAGACGATTACCTCACAAGTGTTACCATATACATGTGGTAGTGATGTGCATGAACACACTTAGGACCGTCGGGGCATTTTTTCCCTCACTAGAAGGTTTTTTCGCCCATGCATTGTATATACGCCCACCATTCCAGGGCAATCTATCTTTCCATTTCACACTAAGTAATACACTCTCTATTTTTTTCCTTGAGCTTCCTTCTTCTTCTCCAAGCTGTGTGTGTTTTCCTGCAACCCCAATTCCAACAATTGGTATCAAAGCACGTTGCGTCCTCCTGGGCTTAGTCGCCAGTAGGTCCAGCACGCGCCTCCTCACTTTCTTTAATTTTTATGAGCTTTGGCAAGCGTTCACAGGTCGACAATTTTTTGGAAAATCGCGAAGAGCTCAATTTGCTCAGGTTTCTGATTCGGGCTCATTTCTGCCTCCGTTTCCACTACAGACAGTACTGCACAGGCTATTTCATCATTTTGTGCAAAATTTCTGTCAATGCCATTTTTTGCATAACATGTCCCTTACATTCTTCTACAGTTTTAACTATAAAGCACGTGTTTTTCCCACTTCGTTTCTACTCCTTTTGGGCAGTTTTCACATCTGGTGTAGGAAATCTGTATGGCCAACAACAACATGGATGTGTTCAAAATGTTTGCTATTGAGGAAAGATTGGATGGGGACAATTACCCTATGTGGGAATGATGCAACATTTCTTGTGTCAAAGCATGTTTGGAATATTGTGCAATGCATTGATGTACATCCTTGTTCTGAGGATGTAGGTGATGTTGAGGATGTTGCAAGTCTTGATGTAAGGATTTCTCTCGTAAGAGTTGTTTTGCCTACGATAGAACAAGCTCGTTGGGATGTAAAGATGTGCATGCTCATGCGTTGATTACGTTATCTGTGAAGCGCACTATTATTCCTCATATTTGTTCAGTGAAATCTGCAAAACAGGCTTGGGATATTTTAGTTGGTCTTCATGCAAGTCGCAATGAGGCTAAAATTGCATTGCTGTGTAAAGAGCTGGAGTCAAAGATTATGCATGAGGAAGATGATATGGACACTTTCCTTGCTGGTGTCAAGGATATGAATGAGCAACTTATTTTCGTAGGTGAACAGTTCCCTTGTGCAGATTGTCCTTGATGCCTTGCCAGATTCTTACCAGCAGCAAAGTGCTAGAGAGTGACTGTCTAGATGGTGCACTAGTATCGATGTTATGTAGATTCATCTAAACCAACCAAATATAGATTTAATAACCACGTGGTCATGTGAGATTTTTGTAATTACCATATGTTATTATCATATTCACATAGCTACACTTTACATGATCACATTTGAGCCGATGACTGGTAACTTGGTAGCCCACCCAAATCCCATTGGGCTATTAGTTTTTTGTGGCAAAACCACTAGGATAAGGTAAAAAACTGCCAGGGGGACCTGCCTAGATATGGAAAATCCCGGCATGATTATCGGTTTGGGTGGTTTTTGCAGGTTACTAGGAAGGTTATGTGAACATTAGCATTATATCGTGTTTTAACCGAATGTTATTAACATGTTTGTGTGTTTGTGATCATGTTAATAAATCCTAGCCTTTGCAACCAAAAGATAAAGTTCTTCTCTTTTCATTAGGACATGAAGAAGAAATTGATACAATGTACCAAATCTTGTATGAGAGAATGAAGGGGTTGGGTCCCAATCTTTCAAAGCTTATTATATCAAGGTTTTATAAATTTACAATGTGCTTCCGAGTGAAATGCACACAAATTTTGTTGACCTAGCACCACCAAGAACAAGGAAAGTGGTGGTTGCAACCAGCATTGGAGAGGCATCTTTAACCATTGTTGGTACTATGGGATGTCTATTGTCTAATCTTTGATGTGTGACCCTTCATCTTCCTCTCTCTTGCCTCACGAGTATTATCAATACATATAAGCAATCTTCTCTACTTGAATATACCAAGTGGTAGATCCAGGTTTGCTAAGCAAAATGTCTATAATCCCAACCTTGGTTAGATTCCACAGTCATCACTTTGGGTGAGCAGACAGAATGTGTGTACTGCAATAATCTTAAATTTCTTTGTGCATGTGGTGCTACATTCCTTCATGGATTCCACAGCGGTAATTCCTCACATTTAAGCCCCTTTATTCTATTAGTTGCTTAGTTTTTCACCACTCAGTTGAATGCATTCACAATAGTGGTTGTCTAGAAGACATGATCTCATCATCCTAGAAGAGCCTCACAAAATGCCTTTGTCTTCCATTGTACTATGCCAACCCAGATCGATCAAAATGACATGAGATGGGAGCAGAGAGAGATTTTGAAGGGATCTTAGGAGAGAGATTTTCCAAAGCCTCTCCATGGAGCAAACTTTTAATGAAAATTGTTTTTTCACCTCTAACGGAGAGAGTTTTTTGGAGGGATCTTTTCTCCTCTTACAAACTATTGGAACCTTCAAAACAATGTACATGCTCATCGAAAAATACAATTTTGAACTGGTTAGAGGCACTGGTAGACAGAAGCAACCTCTTTAGATCATGGAATTCTCCTTTAAAAATCACACTCACAATTTCGCATACTAATTTTCATTGCACATAGCACAAGATCAGAAAGAAGAAATCCACTTTCTCAATTGATGATGTCTAAGAAAACAAATTAGAATATAAAACAAGGAGTTACAATTCGTGCATCACTTGCATATTGGCATCAAGGGATGTGATCAACACAATTTAATTACAGTTATGTATTATGTTGCTCGATGAAAGTTGAAGACACGTAGCAAATCATCACTCCTTAGCTTGCTCTGATGGATGAACATATTGTAGTTTAAATCCAGGCCAAAATAGTGGAGGAATATTTAGTAGATATGCTTGCATGCCATAAATGGTTTGATTTTTGCCACTCATTTTGCAAAGTCTCCATATGTACACATCGGGCTACTTGAAATATATTATACTTCATACCTCTCGCCTTTGATTTGTGGAGTAGGTTTCTTCACCATGAAATTTTCATGTACGTCGGCCTTATCGACATTGTGTTGCACAATATGAGCCTCCACCGACTCAATTCTCTTGGATGCTTGAATCGATACTCCTGGCCGATCACACACATTGTTAGTTTCCTTGACTTCAATCTTCTCTACGGTGAGACCTCCTGTTTCCAAATCCAACAACTTAAAAGCATTCGTAGTTGTTCCCGTTTCCAATGGCCAGATACTTGGGATCTTTTGCGGCATTGAGTGATAGTGTTACATATTTTCCATGTGTGATCTACACTATCATTGCAAAACCACATGAATTGTTCCTTTGAACCATTTGCATGACCAATATCATCTCTTCCCTCCCATGTCCAAATACCCCAGAAGGACGACGCAACAGCACTTGCTCCTGTCTTCTTTATATTTTTTAAACATTTTTTGACTCTAGATCCTAACCATCTTTGAAATTGAACCCTGCTCCCCTTTGGTATTCTGCGGATTTCCCACATTGTCTTAAGGATTTCAGTCTCCAAAACCACCATTTTATCCTCATGTTTCTTCACCACTTGATCGGCCTCTCTAGCAGCGACCTTCACACAAAGGTCTCTGCAGTCTCACAGAATGTTTTGTGTGAGATACTCATCGACCTGAGATACTCAGGTCGATGAGAAGCATTCTCCTCTCATAGCTTACTTGTGCAACATGTTTTTTATTTTTGGAAATAGTAATATTATCTCCAACCACAACAAGTTGCTAATAGAGTGGCATACCACCAATCCCATCCTCAATCTCTCTAGCAACAACTACCAGTCCTAGTGCTCGACCATGTTGTACCCTGCGAGAAAGTTTTTATGCGGATGGCCCAGCTCGATGATACCTACCCTCAACAAAAGGTAGCATCTTGACACTTTCTAGCAAAGCATTTGATAGATCAGCCATGCATGCATCATACAAGCTAAGCATTTCTTTGTTTCCCTCGCCAACAAGATAGCTCGTCTGCTTTGTTTTCACCAGGTTTGTAGCTAGAATGAACAAATATCACCCACTTTTTGCAATTTAATTTTATATTTAGAGATTGCACTTACACTCCAAATTACAAGACCCCCTTTAAAATTTGATTGAAAATATTTACCCCAACGAAGTGTTTTCTCCATCAAGGGTAGCGTGCATGCCACCAACTTAGACAACAATCCATTTGTGACAAGTTACACTCGAACACTTTTCCAGAATCCCACCAAGATCGTATAGTCTTATACAAGCTTGTAGTCTCTTTCTTGCTCCTTGCGCAACGCCATAGTTCACACATATGCTTTTGTTCATCCTGGAAATTTTTATGCACATGTTGCGTGGTGTGAATGTGCAAGCTTTGCTCCGAATTAAACAAGCAAGATCGTTCCCTTGCTTTTATAACATTTCCAGGTCCTCAATTGAATACCACTCGAACAGCTTTCTAGTTTGCACCAGCCTCATCTACTATGAATCCTCTAAAATCAGCTAGATGTTTGCGCTTTCCAACAACACCGGATTCATCATTTCCTAAAACCATGATTTGTGCTTGAGTGTCTTCTTCCTTCATTTTGCAGATTTCAATTGTTTGCATTTCTTGAAGCCTACAATGGTCAATGAAATATCAGATCCACAATATATGTAATGGAAATGGCCTATGAACTTTGAGAATAGTGAAATCAGGAGAATTAGAGTGAGCATTTTATGAGACTAACTTGAGAGCATAGAGGGTGAACTTCATTAGTGGTAGCAACATAACCATAGTACTTAATTAACTTTGCATAAACAATACTTTTGCAAGAGAGAGTTTTTGGAGAGCTTGACAATAGTTGAGGACCAGATTTATGTGGATCCGGTCCCCCCTCCGATAGGCTTTTGTATTATAGATTCTCCCATCAAGAGAGACTTGGTACAATACAATCTTTGTGTTCCTTGTGACCTAGGTGATGCAATGAATATGGAAAGCTTCATGCATCATGATCATACATAGACTTTTTAAAAAGCATTAAACATCCCCGGTCTCTGTCCGAAGGCCTCAAACACCTTCAAAGGTGGAGAGAGATAGCAGGGAATGAGGATAGGTAAGAGGAAGAAGAAACATTCATAGGAGAAAAAAATCGTTTCTCACTTATTTTTACTCTTCTTGTTTAGCATACATAATAGCATATTAATGAAGATGGACTAGAGAAGATGGAAAGCTTAATCATTGGAGCAGGATTCTTGGTTGGATTTGTAGTCCATAGCCAAGAGTCTTGGTGTAGGCTCTCAACTTCTCCACAAGCTTGGAGAAGGAGATGGGGCTCTTGCACTTTGCAACTCACACAATGAGTGAATGTGTGTGTATGTGTGTGTGTGGGAGAGTATACCCCCCAAGCTAGCCCCCTCCTTGCTTTGGTCGACCGCCTCTTCTAGCACTAGCTTGCACTTGATTAGACCTCCTCAAGCTTGTCCAATCACATGCTTAGTTCATATCAAGCAACAAGGGTAGCATTGGGAAAAGTTTCCCCCTTTCCCCTTTGAGAGAGAGGACTTGATAAATGCAAAAAAAAATATTGAACTAACTAGATTATTATTGGACCCCTCAACCAATAGGCTTTAGGCACACTATGAGGGCAACATGAAGAGGAGCTTGACAAGTGTCCTAATTGCTTTGTTTGTACCAAGCTTGCCTTGTGTGAGGGTGTGTGTGTTCTCTCTATAGCTCCTACAAATATGGCTTGCCCCCTCATGAGTAGGGATATTCTTTGACTTTTTGAGCACCTTAACCCCTCAAGCACCTTAGTCATGGAGCACCTTATCACCTTAGTCATTAACCGCCTCAAGCACCTTAAGCACCTTAGCTAGAAAGCACTACAAGTACCTCAAGCACCTTAGTCATCAAGCATGACAAGCACCTCAAGCACCTTAGTCAGCAAGTACGACAAGCACCTCAAGCACCTTAGTCAGCAAGCACGACAAGCACCTCAAGCTTGGGCCGGGTTCCCACCTCAAGCACAACCGTAGCTTGCCCAAGGTCAAAGGACTTTTAACACTAACCTTTGGAGGACTTTAATGAAGCTAACCCTAAGGTTTTTAAGATCCATTAGCTATCATTGTTCTTTGACATATCATCTTTCATTTGGATCCTCTTTAACCTTAGCCCCGTGTTGAGATAGATCCATAAGCACATGTCTATATTCTAACGCATTTTTTCGTTTATTCTCCCACATCAAATGATCAGTTTAATATGAGAAAGTCATTTGGATCGTTAGCTATTAGATTTTATGACATTACCTCTCTCTTGAAATCATAGTCATCCTCGACTATGAGGTAGAAGAGATAAAGCCTTAGTCATTAGTCAATGTTTCTTAGCGGGTAGAGAATCCCTTTTTAGTCTACGATATCATTCCAAGATGGATGAATAATCCATTTGGTGCTTCGGAGATGTCGTTGCCGCAAACATGTATGCTCTTTAGTCTATTACATTTCCCCAAGTAGAGTGACAAATCCTACTTGGTATTGAGAGACGTTGTCATCACAAACATGATCCTAAGCATGCATACTACTTAAATTTGTGCATAATAAAAAGAGAACTAGTCTTATAAGACAAAAATATTGGTCATTTAAAAGAAATATGTACATTTTCTTACTCTAATGTAGCATTATATGCATTGACAAGGTTCATACTATCCTTAAGCAGTATTCCTTGCATCCATCTAGCATCTTCAAAAGGAAATTTTTGAACTTAATAAGATACCTTCGGATAATCTTACCATGTCGTAGTACCTTGTCTTCATGCCTAAGGATAGATTTGGGTTGTAGCACCTCTTCTTGGTCTCTGATTTTGGGAGGGTCTTCAATAATTGGTTCACTTGGTGGCTCTCCTTTGTAGGGCTTAAGTAGGCTAGCATCGTGTATGAGCCAATTGTTGGGCAGCTTAAGTTGATAAGCAGTCTCATTGATTGGCTTCAAGATTTGAAATGGACCATAGGATCTTTTTGTTAGTTTAGCATAATACTTTTGATGGCCCATAAAAATTTTTCTCGTCGTTTGCCTCAATCGAGCCTTGGGAAACTTAAGTAAGAACAAATCGTTCTTTTTAAACGTTAACGCCCTTCTGTGCTTGTCAGTAGCAGCTTTTTGTCTTTGTTGAGAGATGGATATAGCCTCCTTAATCTTTTGAAAAGATTCTTGTAGGTCATGGCTATACTCACCGACAGCGAGACGAAGATCTTTCCATCTACTTTAAGTAGCCAGGGACTTTTAGGTCTTCCCTCTATGATTTCAAAAGTTGATTTTCTCATAGAAGTATAGACAATATTATTGTACGCATACTCTACAAGGGTAAGTACTTTTCCGATTGTGAGCGTTGATCTACTTCTGTAACATAAGGCTTTAGTAGATCCAGTATTGTAAGATCGGATACCTCACTTTGGCCATCCGTTTTTGTGGGTGATAGGCTGAAGATAAATTCAATCTTGTACCTAGATTTTCAAAGAGACCCTCCCAAAAATTAATGTTCATTCTAGGATCTCTATCTAACACGATGGGTGTTGGAAATCCATGGTGTTTGAAAATCTGAGATATGAAGAGAGTTGCATCTGGTGCGCCTTAATAGTCTTTTTAACAAGAATAAAGTATGCTTTCTTGCTAAACCTGTCGACTATTGTCCCTTATTTTTGTATTCCCATGGATAGACTTGGGTAATCCAAAGCTAAAATCCATGGATATACTCTCTGTTGGATGCATCCAACGTCAGCATCCATTTTCACCTTCTCATGGACATTATTTTTCCATTTGCTATTTATATATTCATGGGCTCACATTGAGTTCCAAGTTGTATCTATTTATTCACTTGATGTACTTTGGACAACCGGTCAAAACTTTTAAAACCCTAGGTATATAAGTGAATGTAGCTCATGTGAAAAGAGAGATATCATTTTGAGAGAAACCTAGAGTAGAGAAGGAGAAGAAGGAGGCTATGGAGGTGGAAGCATAAGGCCGCATATACTCTCTTCACAAACCGATTGTATGCATGCAATGAAGATGAGTCCTTTTGCCTTTCTCTTTCTTTTCATTAAGTTGTGTATTCGTGTCTTGATGGTGTAGATTAAGGATTAATTGCTCTTTAATTCTTGATTGCCTACAATATTTTTGATTCTAGTAGTGTATGCATGATTAGATTAGTGTGTAGATTAAGGAATTGTGCATGCATTGCTCTAACCATAACTCCATGAGCTTGTTTGGGTGAGCTTGTGACTAGGATGTGACCACAAGGATTAGTAGAGAATGCAATGATTAACAGCCTTGATTAGCATAAGCGTTAGCATGTGTGCATAGACTAATCCCCTTCATTAGTTCTCTCTTCTTCCTATGGTAGATAATCTCATGTAATTTCCCCACTTAGTTCTATCTCATTTCCATGCCCTAGCCCGGTCGCTACCATCCTTGGATTGATAATTTTGTTGATTCTTTGGAGCTGTGCTACAAGGGAGCTAACATTTGGCGCCATTTCCGGGGATGGTAGCTTAAGCTAGAGGAGAATTTTTAAGTATAATCGAGTGTTTAGGAGTAGATTTAGGTAGAAAACCCCCAATCTCTCACTAATTGATCACTCATTTTTTACTAATGTGCTACTAATTCAAGTGCTTTACATGTGCATATGCCTAATTAGAGGTTAAGTAATCACTCTTTTGATATGAAATTGTAAAATTTTTAACTAAAATTGAGTGATTTTTGAGTGTGTAATTAGGGATTTTTTCCTAATTATGCTCTCTAACTACTCTCTAATCACATGTGCTTTTTGTGCTACACATAGCTAAATCGTTGAGTAGAGTTGTGATTATTATTTTTATGTGTTTATTTTCATTGAAAATGATGCTACACATGAGATTTTGTGCTCAATTGATTGTAGGTGAAATGTCGTTAAGGGGTGCTAGTACACACACGTGTGTAGGCGTCTATTGGAGTTGGAAATCGACGCGTTGCTCATGAAATTGTGAGTGCACTAGCCCACTCGATTGCTTATTTGATTTACAAGTGTGATTAAAGTTTTATTACAAAAAATATTCGTGCAAATTTAAGTGCAATTAGTATGTCACTTTCGAGTGCTAATTATGGCTTAATTGGTACCAATTAGAATCGTAAAAGGCAATGACTTGTTTGATGATGTGATGAAAATGATGGTTCAAATTTCTTGATTGCTAAAATTGCACTGTTATGCCGTCGAAATTGCGGTATAAATTGTGTGTGTGCACTAATTATCGGATTTATGCTTAATTGTGTGCACTAATTACCGGATTTATGCTTAATTTTTCTAGTTTTTGCACACATAATTGAACTAGTAATTGGTTACAAATTGATGTGTAATTGATTGAATTGCAAAGTACAAAGCACAATAATTAAGCATATGTGAAAAATTTGCCTCATTGCATTAGTAAGTTTGCTAATTTTTGGATCAAAACTGGGCAAAATAGAGGCAAAAAGCGGTCAGTTTTGCATCGATTTAATTGTAAAATGCATTGGAAATTGATTGGGATTGTAATCTTGATGTTCCAAGTGATGGAAATCAAGTAAAAAAAGTAGCATATTTTTCAAAAAGAAGGCTAATTTTTTGTAATTATTTTGTTAATTTTTGGCATTTTTAGCATTTTTTGTGCTAATTTAGTGCTTAAAATTGTTCACTTTTTATCAAAAATTGATGAGATTGTAAAACTCTTATGTGAAAAATTGATCCAAAATAAAATTTTTGAAATGATGAACTCTTACTAAGCTTTTGGTTGTTTTTAGCATTTTTCGGATATTTTTTGGGTGATTTTACCTTCTCGGGCAATTTTTTTTAACTTTATTGCATTTGTGTATATTTTCACCCGCCTCGCTTCCGTGACCACAGGGCCCTGCTCAACCTCGTCTACATCCATATTTGCACTTTACCTTGTGCCGCACTTATTGTTCCCGTGCACACACTCTCTAACCAATCTCCACTCCTTGACCTTGTGTGACCCAACCCCTGCACGCGCGCACACATACACGCACAAAACAAAAGCAAAACAAACAAAAGAAGAAAAGACAAGAAAGTCCACACAAAGAAACAAACACACAAAGTCACAAACAAACATACACACACACACACATACACAAACACACACGTTTTCTCTCTCTCACACACACAAGAGACAAAAAAACATTCTTTTTTTAAATTACAAAAAAAGCGAAAACTCAAAAAACAAAAATTTTTGTTTATTTTTGCTTTCATTTGTCTTGTTTCTCTTCATTGCATTGCACATGCACCAAACATCCACACACGTCCCGTTCACACGCATTTAAACGCACAAATAGAGTCCGCATTTAGAGCCCTGAGAGTCAGATTTCATCCGAAATTGTCCGATTTTATCGATTTGAGTCATTTTTAGCATACTTACACCAGATTACACACACAGGCCTTGTTTGACATGGATTCTGATTTTGGATCTGCGATTTTTCAGATTACACGCTTTAAAGCTATTTCACACGCAACATTGCATTTTGGCTCGATTTGACTGCAGAGCCCCACGATTGATCATATTTCACCTCGACTTGCGATAGAGATTTGTTTTGGTCTTGATGTTGACCAAATTTAGCTAGTTAGAGCCTGTTCACATGCGAGATCTAGATTTGGCCACTTTTGGCTATTCTTAGCACACCGACGCGCGATTAGAGCTCGATTTGGTTACTAGACCTACATTTGGCTATGACTTTGACTGAGTGACCAATTTTAGAGCCAAATTACACAGAAAGATCCCGATTACCATTTGGATAGCCATTCATTGCCAGATTACGCCTTGCACCTAGTGCATTAGTTTATTGCCCCCTATCACCAGATTTGACCTAGACTGCTAAACTTTGACAGTCATGGATCTTGAGGTTCGGTCACCTCCAAGATTTCCATCCTCGCCACCATCTAGGAGACCGACCTCAACAAAGATCATAGCAAAGGCCGGGGCAGATATGGAGCGTAGGATGCAGAGCCATACTAGTCCACGACTAGAGCTACGAGCCACAAAGATAGTTACACCTCAGATTTTGAATGTTCCTACTATTAGCACACATGCTAGAGAGGTTGTAGACATGGTACCACCTTCCACATTGCCAGCCATGAGCACACTAGATACTGAGCTTTCCAGAACACATGTACCAGATTTATCGATGATTGCTAGATCACCTAGAGCCACCATGCAAGCACAAACTAAGCCTAGGGTTGACACTTCGAATATTGAGGATCGAGATGAGATTGTGCTACATTTTGTAGGCCATAGAGGAGCCATGCCTTGGTTTCTTAACCATGATGGACATTCCTATCCCAGAGGTACCTTCTCAGACGACATAGACTCTTCTATACAACAGATAGCCAGAGTTTAGAGGAGACATTTTTGTATGACTGAGTTCTTTACCAATGAACTCAAGGGCACATACATATCCCTGCCGACCAACCCATATGATGTCATTGACAGAGCACATCTCGATGATTGTTTAGATACCCATGTACATCCTAGGATAGTGCAATTACGTAAATTGGAGCACACATTGACTTATGTTGATGATTGTGTGAGTAGATACATATATGAGCAGACGAGATGGTATATTGAGCCAACCATGAGCGTTATAGCATATCTTATTAGAGATCTTCGCGATAGGATTTATAGGGACCCATTAGGTGAGATTTACTATTTGATGATTGGATTGCCCTATTCTCCACGGCATGGCCAGGATACTAGACATATACCCACCGAGAGTTCACATACACCTCCTAGACAAATATCCCGTACCAGGTCACCTCCCAGAGCTTCATCACCTAGACAGATTTTTCCACAGAGCATAGTTGATCAGCTACGATCTAGAGTGATTGAGATGAAGAGGAAGAATGATGAGATTGACGATAGGACGAGTACACTAGAGGGCCCTACAATGGAGCCACCTACATTGCTAATTCCAGAGGTTGATACTTGTTCTACGAGGGATATATATCCTAGTGATATTGCTCCTACACTAGACACGAGCACTAAGTCACTAGAGATTGATTGGGTGCCAGATTCCATAGCTATTATTGATGATCCCCTTGCACCTATCATAAAGGTAGATATCCCACCACGACCTACACATGAGGAGATAGCCGATTCACATGACCATGAGAGTGTTGAAATTACTACAGAGCCTTTAGAGATCGAGATACCTATAAAGACAGATGCCTGCATAGCGACACCTACTCATAAGCATTCAACACAAGATTCATTGATCATTGAGCACACAACCCCCCCATGCGAGACACGGATAGATGAGGTATTTAAAGACCATGACTATCACCCCCCGAGTGTAGACATCACACATCGGGATCCAGAGTCCCCTTTGACGAGAGTGACTTCTACCATCATACTTGAGATACCCCGAGAGGTAGAGCCTACATTAGAGGATGTTCCCACCACGAGTAGTCCCACCCATGAGCCACCTAGGACATATCAGGCCTATAGCTCATCATCGAGAGCTTATGATAGGACTACTAGACATGTTTATGTGCCTCGCACGATGACACATGTTAGAACTTTAGCTAGTGACGACATGCCAATTTGGATTGATAGCCAAAGCACACATAATGGACTATCACATGGCTGGCTCACATCTAGGCAGTCACTAGAGGCACAGGGATTCTATAGAGGACATAGAAAAATTTGGGCTCCTAGACCACAGACCATTGCACATCCTCCTAGATCTACTATAGTTTCTTTGACCACACCTATGCCACAGAGATCTAGTCCATTTTCACGACCATTAGAGAGGCCTACTCCATGCCGAGGACATACATGAGCTAGATATCCACAACCACATATGAGGAGAGCTCGACATACCTTCCTTGAGATACCACGGTGATTGAAAATTTGGATACCAAAGAGCCTACCTCTTATTATACAACAGGGTGCCATGAGCCATAGCTCACCAGATATTCCTATTAATCATGCTATTGACTTAGAGCTAGGCAAGAGTCATCCACTGAGGGATGCTAAGCTATAGATTTATTTGACGACACAGTCACAGGTTGATGTCATCCCTAGATCCATTACTTGTGCTATAGATTCTACCATCCATATGGAGCTAGGTGCTAGCTAGCCATTGACCATTAGACAGAGAACTAGCAGATTAAAGGCTTTATTGTTTGGAGAGAGTTCTCTTATCCCTCCTAGTTGCACTAGACCATTGACTTGAGCATGTTGACTATGGTGCACTAGCTGCATGCATTTATACTAGAGGCACTTTTTTCCTACGGGTTTTTCCCTCTAGGTATCTAGGTTTGAGACCCTAGTTTAGGATTTCCTTCATTTAGTAATAAAACTTTCACTACTATGTTGACACACCTTTCTAGGTGGTAGTGTCTTGCCTTATGATTTGGCAGCATAGATGGACTTCAGCTTCCAGATTGCATGGTTCCATTGAGCTTCAAAGTTATATGCCGATTTCCACATCTACTAAGGAGCTGCATCATATTTCTCCAGGTGTATCACTTCCTATGCTCTATGTTTTTGTACACCTATATTTGCTTATTGTAGCTTTTCATGGTTTTTATGAGTCTATTTTACTATGTCTTGTTATCTGCCAGTAGAGATAAATAAGTTTGTACATGCTTTAGTTAATTAACATAGAGTTGAGTCTTATTGATAAGCGTCGAGGTTAGGAGGTTGTGACTTTAGGTTAACTCATTTACTTGACCTACTAGTCCTAGTTGGCAAAACTATTTAAATGTTTGAGACCTTAGGAGGGTTGTAGGCATAGAGAGGCATGCTCACTTCACAACAAATAGCACTGGTAAGAATACAAAGGATATGGAAGCACAAAAGTCCCACAAGTGTAAAAGCTTAAGTTGAAGGAGAAATCCCAGCTGGATTTTGGTACTTCAATCACGTATAGCCTATGGTATTAGAGTCCTAGAGATTCCCAATGGGGCGCTTTTCCTTGAGAAGCAAAAAACCTCGGTTGGATGCATCCAATGTCAGCAACCATTTTCACCTTCTCATGGACATTATTTTTCCATTTGCTATGTATATATTCATGGGTTCACATTGAGTTCCAAGTTGTATCTGTTTATTCACTTCATGTACTTTGGGCGGTAGGCCATAACTTTTAAAACCCTAGGTATATCAGTGAATGTAGCTCATGTGAAAAGCGGACATATCATTTTGAGAGAAACCTAGAGTAGAGAAGGAGAAGAAGGAGTCTATGGAGGTGGAAGCATGGAGCCGCATGTTCTCTCTTCATGGACCGATTATATGCATGCAATGAAAATAAGTCCTTTTGTCTTTCTCTTGCTTTCATGATGTTGTTGAGGCTGTCCGGGGCGGGCAACAAGAGAGGCGACCTCTAAACACCCCTCAAGGCTCCCGTGCTACTCAATTGGGGCTGGGGCAACCACAAGCACAGAAACAACAACAACAAACCCACAGCCAAACAAGTGAAAGGGCACCACCTAGTTATGGTATGCCAACTAGGACGCAAGAGAGATTTTGGCACAACCAAGAAGATGCACCACACAACACACACAAGCAACCTCACACCAAGACACACATAAAATGGACCAGAGAGAGCTAGAGCAAAGGGAAGAGAGAGAGGAAAGGATCTTGCGTATACCTTATTTGTGACTTGCAAATGGAGATGGTTCTTTATGATGCTATCGTAGAACTTGTACAAAACTCACTCAATGCTTAGTGATTGCTAAACATTGCCAAAACACACACACACTGTCTTAGCACTAGGTTGGTAATGGGACACTTTTATGTCCTGGGACACTTTTATGTCCTGTTAAGTGACCATTTTCCTTGAATTATGTCAAGAGTTTCAAAATGGATTTTGAGGTGCTATCTGTCTAGAAAGTTGTTTCATGAGCTGAAAAAAACTTGACATTTTTTTGGAATATCAATTCCATCTTTAACCTTGTCCTTGCACAACATTTCACAACCTAAATGTGTGAAAAAATGGGTCCTGTTTTTGGCTTTTTTCAACTTTTTGCAACTATACCACTCTAGAATTCATGTTTGTGAGGTCTATAATGCTAGAGAACTATCTTTAGGAGTCCTCAACATGTCCTGATGCTTCTAGGGAGAAATAAATGTTAAAGTTGTAAGTTATGACCAAATTACAAAAATTGTCAAATCCTATTTTTTAGCCAATTTTAGCTCTTCTATGATTTTTTTGGTGGCTTTCACGATATCCAAATGCAGTTTTGATTTTCTATGTCACATATTGTAACATAAAGCTAATATTCCTTGAGTTTTGGGGCACGTAATACCCTATTTTGCATAGTAGACAACGATGGTTGATTTTTTCAATTATAGAAGAAAACAAAACATTCTAGTATATCAAGTATAGCTTTTTCAATATTGTTAGATTCTTGTGACAACTACATGCATTTTGTAGGTAGTAACCATATCTAGTCATAAGCATCAAATTTGGCTAGATATTGAATAGTTTCTATGGGATTCTACAACTCATAATGTTGAGCCCACTTTTTTCATGTTTGCTGTATTTAGCACTTCATCTTTGTCCCCAAGATTCCCCTTGGTAAGAGATGTATTATTCTTTTGACATGCTCCATGGCTCCTTATGAACCTAAAGGACAATAGGGAACTAAGAAAACATGCATATATTATTTGTATTCAGCATGGCTATCGAAACTTTGATGATAGGTTTGCAGAATGGTAAAAATTCAACTTTTTTGTACCTATTTCTTCTGGCAAAACAAAAAATAGTGAGTGAGAAGCAATCATATGTTCTGATCACCAACCCATTGAAGTTAAATAGGGAATTTATCTCAAGTCCTACAAAAATCCCTAAATTTTGTTTATGCAACAAAACGTAAGAAATGACTGTTTTGATGAAAATGTACTGGTCGATCAACTTTGGAGACTTGGTGTGACCAAAAGATGAGAAATTTTACAAGTTTCTTATTTTTTCCATGTGTAGTAGGCCTTGAACTATAACCTCATGAAAGGATTTTACAAAATGAGTGGATCTACTATGGTTTTGGAGGTTTTTTTCAAAACCCTGGAAGGACACTTTTATGTCCTGTTAGGTTACCAACCTAGTGCTAATTAGGGTGTGGGAGACCTCTCACCACAATACCCTCTTACAATGGACACAAAATTGGCAATGAAAAACACACTAAAACACTTCCTAAAATCAAGATCAACCGATAAAAACTCAAAATACACAAGTCACCTTGAATTCACCAAACCGTATTGCACAAATGGAA
This sequence comes from Adiantum capillus-veneris, assembly GCF_014529385.1. Classification (NCBI taxonomy): domain Eukaryota; kingdom Viridiplantae; phylum Streptophyta; class Polypodiopsida; order Polypodiales; family Pteridaceae; genus Adiantum; species Adiantum capillus-veneris. The sequence continues at coordinate 67,682 of NW_028221410.1, read as the reverse complement.
GGACCAAGATTTGAACGTCGAATCACGCCTTTGATGCACCAAACCTCAATTTATTGATGATGAAGGAGCATATACAATAGTGGTTTTGAGATTTGTGGAACTCACACTCTCTCACTTGCAATGTGTAGCTTGAAAGCTTCTCTCACACCAAGAGTGAAGCTCACAAGTGGTTGCTACACCTAAGTCTCTCCTCACGCATAGAGTGTTGGGGTGCTATGTGAGATATTGGAGGTTGTTTTACAAGAAGGAGAGGGGCCTATTTATAGGTTGGAGACCCCTCATTAAGATTATTGGAAATCCTAATTTACAAGCTAACAAATCAGGATTATGATTTTTTTGAATATCAAAACATTGCGGGCCTTCTTTGTCTGCTTGAGTCATGGATGTGGGCTCAAAAGAGAGTATTATTGATGGTAGACAAGGTGAAAGTAAGTAAGGAGAGAGAGAGAGAGAGAGAGAGAGAGAGAGTTACTATACACATGTCTTGAGGTGAGGTGTCTTTTATGGTTAGGTCAATGGCTATTTTGTGTTAGTATGTTAGTGGTTAGTGTTAGTAATCACTAGAAATTTATATTTACAATGGGTAGAATGGGGTGGATGGTTGAAGTAAGATGGTTGAATGAAGTGAGGAAATCTTTGTGATGGTGAAGCTTGAAGAAGGACTTACTTGTGTAGGTTCTCAAAATGACTATCGATCTTCTTCTTTGTCTTCTCTTCTTTACGCCACCGCCACCAAGGTTGATTATCGCGATGAAAATGATAATTTGTTGATGAGATCTTTTGATTTGCAGAGTTTAAGCATGGTTTACGTGCTGAATTTCATGTATATAGAGAAGGGGTAAGATGGAATTGTACTTTGGAGATAATAGAGAGAGGCATAGAGATGGTGTATGTACATGTGGAGCTCATATGAGAGCTATGGGAGTAAGAGGAGAGGTTAATGGTGAAGAAGGTGTGGGAAACCATTGAAGGTGCAAGTTTGAGAGGAATGTGTGTGTGTGTGTGTGTGTGTAGAAGTGTGGAAAGAGGTGAGAGAAGACTATGGGCTACTTGTGAGAAAAGTGGGCAGACTGGGGTCCACTCAAAAAATCATAGCTCACCGGTGGTCGCTCCAAAAATCACCAAACTTTTTGAGGTGATTATTCAAATCTTGTTCCAAATTTTCTCTTTTGTCCACCGCTTCAAATTTGGAGTGGAGATGGATATTAAAAATCCCACCAAAAGACTTGTTTTTTCTTCACAAAAAGTCTTCAGTGGCCCCCCTTTTGTTGAATTTGCATATGGCTCCAAAGGGGAGCCCCTCCTTGCATGAGAGCATGACATAATTGATTCCTCAGGGTTTGAAAATGTGCATGGTTGTGGATTATGCACAAATATAATACATGGATATGATGAAAAAAGACAGGCTAGTATGTATAAACAATTTATGGAATCTAGAATAGTGTGGGCTATAAATATATAAAAAATAAATATATGAAAATATAGGGAATCAAATGAGGAGTGCCCTCATTTGTTTTTTTAATGTATATTTATTTACAAGAGGTAAGAAATAATACCTATAAGAAATAGGAATTTAGTGAAAGGCAATGACTGATGGTGGAAAGTTATTTTGAGGTTTTTCCTTAGGAGTGGATTCACATCAAAAATAAGAGAAGCTTGTGTAAAGATATTTTTATAAAGAATAAAGAGCATGCAAAATGGTAAGAAAATTGTGGTAATGGTGAGTCAATGTACATAGTATACATAGGCAAATAACACACACCTAGGTAGAAATATTTAAATAAATACCAAAATAATTATGAAAATTCCTTATATTTAGGCCCTATATACAATGAAATATTTACACACAAATGGGCCATAATATATCTTTTTTTTTTTTTTTTTTTGGCTCAACTAGCCCAATGACTAGCTAACCGAGGGTTTTAAGAAGATATGGGAAAAGCCCCCTAACTCACACACGCCTATGTACAATGAAAAGGTAAAAATAGCCACAATGTTTAGGTGATTTTGGTAGGGTGGAGTAACTCACTATGGAAATTACGGAGAGCCGAAAAACGGCTATCATTAGCCCTCCCCCAGGATGATGGTATATTCATGTACCATCATAGAGCATCTTTTCCAAAGAGAGTGCTTGAGAGTCCTTGACGACATCTTCATTGTTTGGCCCCTTGGCATCTTGGCTCGAGTTACAGTCATGCTTCATGGAACAGTATTTACATGAGATAGCTGTCCTTTGACAGATCGTTGGTAGATCCTTTGGTAGAAGGCGACTCAAATAGGGCTTCAAGCGATACCCATTTACCTTCCTGGAGTGCTCTTTACCATTCAAGTCCATAAGTTGATAGTAACTTGAGTTGAAAGCCATTTTTACTATGTATGGCCCCTGCCACCTAGTTTCAAACTTGGCATCAAAATGATTATCGAGTCGATTGTCATACCTTAGCACAAGATCTCCTTCATTGATGCCTTTGTCCTTCAGTTTCTTGTCAAGCTTCTCCTTCGCCTGTGTAGCTTTCCTCTTGTAACACTCATAGGCTGCTTCTCTTTTCCACTCAAGCTCCACTAGTGTAAGAAGTCAATCCATCCATACCTCTTGATCATCTTGTGCACCTTTGCCATGAAGCCGTATTGTTGGGATGTTGAGCTCGATAGGCTGCAAAGCCTCTTGACCATAGACCAAGTGAAATGGTGTGAACTCCGTGGCTTCCCTATATGTGGTTCAATATGCCCACAAAGCACCATCCAAGAAGTCATCCCATAATTTTGTCTTGTTTTTCACCATCTTTCTAATGATTCCTGCAATGACACCATTAGCCTTCTCTACCAAACCATTTGACTGTGGGTAGTATGGTGTGCTATGACGATATAGAATATGAAGCTCTTCACAAACTTCTGTGAGTAAACCCTTCTTGAACCCCGGACCATTATCCGAAACAATCTCTAGAGGTGTGCCAAATCTACAACAAATATTAGTGTAGACAAACTTGGTCACTATTTTCCCATTTACCCTTGCCACACTTTGAGCCTCTACCCACCTAGTCATGTAGTCCACAGCCACTAGAATGTAGAGTTTACCATTCTTTGTTCTAGGCAGAGGAACCATAGCATCAATGCCCCATTTTTCAAAGGGTCCATTTGCAAGCACTATTTGCCTCGGGCCATGCACCAACCTTCTATTTCCATTTATCTGACAATTGTGACAGCTTTTACACCAATGTTGAACATCCACATGCAAGCTTGGCCAAACATACCCCGCAAGAAAAATCTTCTTCACAGTTAATTCTTGGGCAAAATGACCACCACATGCTTCTTCATGCAAAACTTTTAGAATGGCTGGAATTTCCTCGATAGTTGGTACTCTTCTGCACACTTGATCCTTCCCTCTTTCATAGAGGGAACCTTCTAGGAAGAGATAGAAACTTGCCTTCTTCATGAGTCTCTTCTTCTGAGCTTTAGTGAAGTCTTGTGGAAACTCGCCCTCCAAGATGTAGCCAATAATGGGAGCCAATGACTCCAACCCCTGGTATCTTGGTTGCTTGACAACTGCTGCCACCATGATGACCTGCACTTCTTTCTCAACACATGTAACTGCTTGTTGTGCAAGTAAATCGGCATCTTCATTTTGTTTCCTAGGAATATGATATAGTTGCACTTCTTCAAACTGATTAAACAACCTACGAATGGCATGAACCTTTGTCCTAAGGCTTTCATTCTTGCATGCCCAAATGCCTAAAATATGTTTAACAATGAGAAGTGCATCTCCCTTTACCATGAGACGTTGTATCCCTTGGCCAATGCACATCTTCAAACCATGAAGTAGTGTGTCGTATTCTGCTTCATTGTTGCTAGTTGAACCTGGTAGATTGACCTTCTCTTTCATGACCACCTCTCCACTTGGGTTGAGCAATACTAGCCCTTCCCCTGATTTTCCTGTGACTCGTCAAAAAGCTCCATCAAAGAACAAGGTAAAAGCATTAGGAATACTTTTAGGTGGTGGCAATGGTAGGGTCTTTACTTCAGGCACCTTAATCTTCTTCTCATGTACCCTATAAGTAAGGATCCCTGCCAATTGTGCACGTACACTATCTTCTACCTTGAAAGAGTATTGGAACTCTTGCAATTCCATAATACACTTTGAGATCCTAGTGCTAAGATTCATTTGAGATGACACCCAAGGAAACAAATTTTATGCAGTGAGAATTAAAAAAGGTTTTGGTAGCAGGTAGGATCTAAACATTCTCACCGCAAACATGAGAGAAAGCATCATGAGTTCTGCTTCTGTGTAGCCTCTCTCCAAAGTATTCATGACCCTACTAGAAAAGTAGATGGGTCGCATCCTGGTACTGTGGGGATCTTTTTGTAATAAAACTACACCAATTGTTTCCTTCCCAACACTAGAGCTAACAAAGAATGTGTACTCCCAACAAGGAGGCATGAGTGTTGGTAGCTCTGACAAAATGACTTTAATGTTACAAAAATATTCTTCAAACTCATTAGACCAAACAAACTCGACTTGTTGTGTCAACTTTTGCAAAGGGTGAAGTAACTCCGAGGCTAAGTGAATGAAGCGTGACATATACTTCACCTTCTAAATGAAAGAGATGACCTCCTTAAGACTCTTCCGTGATGGGAGCTCAATAAGAGCCTTTGCCTTTGAAGGATCCACCTCAATGCCTTTATAGGAAACCTTGTGACCGAGCAAGATCACTTCATCCTCACCTATGTGGCACTTTTCCGGGTTGAGTTGACCTTCCATGTCATAAAGCTTCTTCAATCCTTCTTCTACCCTTTGTAGATGCAATGATTTTGAGCTATAAATGCAGAAATCATCAATGAACACCCTAATTGACCTTCCAAAGAATGCTTGAAACACCATGTTCATGAAACGTTGGAAAGTTGCAGGAGCATTTGTCAGGCCAAATGGCATGACTCTAAAAGCATAACAACCCCAAGGAGTGATGAAGGTTGTTTTCAATTGGTCCTCCAATGCAATCCCTATTTGAAATTTACCTGAGTAGCCATCACACACAGTGTACTTCTCATGACCAGCTACCTCATTTAGTATCTCATCCTGAAATGGGAGGGGAAAGTGATCTCTTTTTGTTGCCTCATTGAGAGGACGGTAATCCACACACACCCTCCACTTCCCGTTTTTCTTGGGAGTGACAACAACGGGAGAGACCCACTCTGAATTCTCTACTGGATAAATGAAACCTGCTGCTAGAAGCTTTCTTACCTCCTTGAGTAGAGCCTGCTCCTTGATGACTCCTAGCCTTCATAGCTTTTGAGCTTTAGGTTTGGCCTCTGGCTTTAGCTCAATCTTGTGTTGAACATCATCTACTTCACACACGTCAGTGTAGTCTTTAGCAAAAAGCTTAGGAAATTTCCTTAACACACCTTTGAACTCCTCTCTTTCATCCTTTGTAAGTGTTGTAGACAACATACCTTCTAACATTCCTTCATCTTCCACATTTTGGTTCTCTTGGGAACCTACCTCCTCCAAACCTTGACAAGAGGTCTCTTGGTTGGTTGGCTTAAACCTTACCCCCATGACTTCGATGGAAGACACCTCTTCAGTAATGCTGCCGCTACTTTCTTCTTTTGAAGTGTTATCAGTCCAATCTTCTTCCGTCTCACTTTGAGATGATTCTTCATGGAGCTCCTCTTGCCGTTGCTCCTTCATGTCAAAGACAACCTTCTTATGATTGTCGTTCCTACAAATTAATTTTCCACTCTCCCAATCCTGTAAAGCTCGCATTTTCATTAGCCATGGTCTTCCTAGGATAAATGGATAACCACTTCCCTTGGTCGACATAACATAAAAATCCACCGCCTTCTTAATGCCAAAGGCCTGTACAAAGACATTTTTACAAATGCCTACACACCTAGCCTTGCTATTGTTTTCCATCTTGACTTTGATTTCAGGTGTCTCATGGATGTGCATGCCTAGTCTTTGCATGAGTCCCTCTGTCATGATGCAAATTTGTGTACCCCCATCCACTAGACCTTTCCTAACCAATCTCCCTTTTATGTAACAATCTAGCACAGGTGTAATGTCCTCATTCATTTCAGCTTGTGCAATTTTTACAACAGGCACACTCTCTTTGACCTTTCTCCTAGTGCTAACTGCCCTTGTTAAATCCCTCCGAACTTGTGGACATAATCCAAGAAATTGAGGCCATGAGATATCAAGACCCTTACCTCTCATTTCTTCCAACAAGTTGTACGGAGCCATACCATGTCCAAGAGGAAAGTCTTGGAGGTTAATATGACGCCGCGTCCTCTTGGTTTCCTTGGTCTCCTTTGCCTTCTTTTCTCGTCCATGGTCACTTTGTGATGTAACCCCTTCTTTCTCCTTACCTTTCCCTCGGCCACGCTTAATGCCATTTGCTTCCATGTCCACCTCTTTGGAATTTGTCACCTCTACCACATGCACATTTGGATCTGGCAAAGGTGGAAGGATCTGGCAAAGGTGGAACTCCTTCCACTCCTCGTGGAGGTGGTCTTGCTCCGTTTGGTTTTTGTAGAAGCTGTGGTTGTTGACTAGTTCCATCAGCTGCATTCATCACTGGGTAATTTAAGTTAGGTCTTCCTGGCTCCCCACGGGGCCAAGGACAATTATACATCCCATGTCCAGACTCTCCACAATTCCAACATTGCAAGACTCTCCTAGGTCGTGGTGGATCTCGCTCTTCTGACTTCTTTGCTTGTCCCTTAGGACCTACAGCTTGTGCAAGGTGAATTGACAAGTTACTTAAGGATTCATTTAACTTTTCAATTACCTCTGCTGTTACCTCCGGAATCTCTCTGGAAGTTGATGCTTGTAATTTTCCCTTAGGTCTAGGACCCTCTATTGGAACCTCTCCTCTTAGGCACTTGAGTTTCCTATACTTCTCAATAGCTCTAGTTTCAGTTGCGTCAAAGGTAGCAGGTGCACCCGCCTCAACTTTTATCGTGAGTGTGGGAAAGAGACCGGCTATGAACCTCTCCTTCTTTAGGAACTCTGCACCATCACTAGGGTTAGCGACATTTCTTACCCATACAGCCCAAAGACGTAGAAACTCTTATTTATACATGCATTAGTCATCTAAGTCTTTTTGTTTGTGAGAAACAATGTCTTGCCATAGCTTTTGAGTGTTTTGAGGATCAAAGAAGTATCTCTTGAAATGGTTCACAACTTCACTATAATTCCCTTTAACTTCCTCAGGCAAAGAGTCAAACCAAGTGCTCGCATCTTTCCTAAGGACTACCTCAAACATTTCTACACGTTCTTGATCAGTTACTATCCTCTTGATATGACAAGACATCTTGAAATTCGCTAAAAATAATTTTGCATCCTCTCCAGGCTCTCCAAAGAAAAGAGGATACCCAGACATTTGGCATTGGCTTTCCATTGAATTGATTTCAAAGTAACACACGTTTTTGTTTTTCTTTCTTAAAAAGATTTACACAATAATGTTTTCTAGCTTGGAATCTATTCTACAACAAAATAAAGATATTCACATCAAACGACCTATGATAATCAATAAGAGGCAGGATGACAGGGTTTGGTGATGCGAGAATTTCTCCTACTCTTTGGGCACCAAACATGAACACCATACGTTGTTGAAAATGGATTTTTCTATTAATTGCAATGTTTATTCTAATATGTGGAGTGAAATGGAAAGGGAAAACCTCTTTTCCTGGGCCATTATCCATTGTCTATGCATGACCTAATGCTTAAAACAAAACAAAAATATAGACGTCCAAACTAAGGTCGTACCTAATGAGAGGCAAAATAAAAGGATTTACTGAAGCGTTTATCTCGGCCAACCTAAGAGGACCTAGAATTCTACGAATTACACGTTGAAATTGCAACTTGGTACTAACAATTATGTGTATCTTTTGTCTTGCAATGGGAATGAAAGGATCATACAAATTCTCGTGATTCATGCAAACTACTTGACTATTCTAAAGGTTGATCCTACACAAAAATATACAAGCCGTCCTCTGTGGGGGCACCAAAATTGAGGCTGTCCGGGGCGGGCAACAAGAGAGGCGACCTCTAAACACCCCTCAAGGCCCCGTGCTGCTCAATTGGGGCTGGGGCAACCACAAGCACAGAAACAACAACAACAAACCCATAGCCAAAAAAGTAAAAGGGCACCACCTAGTTATGGTATGCGAACTAGGACGCAAGAGAGATTTTGGCACAACCAAGAAGATGCACCACACAACACACACAAGCAATCTCACACAAAGACACACATAAAATGGACCAGAGAGAGCTAGAGCAAAGGGAAGAGAGAGAGGAAAGTATCTTCCGTAATACCTTATTTGTGACTTGCAAATGGAGATGGTTCGTTATGATGTTATCGTAGAACTTGTACAAAACACACTCAATGCTTAGTGATTGCTAAACATTGCCAAAACACAGACACACACTCTGTTAGGGTGTGGGAGACCTCTGGTCGATCAACTTTGGAGACTTGGTGTGACCAAAACATGAGAAATTTTACAAGTTTCTTATTTTTTCCATGTGTAGTAGGCCTTGAACTATAACCTCATGAAAGGATTTTACAAAATGAGTGGATCTACTATGGTTTTGGAGGTTTTTTTCAAAACCTGAAAGGACACTTTTATGTCCTGTTAGGTTACCAACCTAGTGCTAATTAGGGTGTGGGAGACCTCTCACCACAATACCCTCTTACAATGGACACAAAATTGGCAATGAAAAACACACTAAAACACTTCCTAAAATCAAGATCAACCGATAAAAACTCAAAATACACAAGTTACCTTGAATTCACCAAACCATATTGCACAAATGGAAGGACGAAGATTTGAACGTCGAATCACGCCTTTGATGCACCAAACCACCTCAATTTATTGATGATGAAGGAGCATATACAATAGTGGTTTTGAGATTTGTGGAACTCACACTCTCTCACTTGCAATGTGTAGCTTGAAAGCTTCTCTCACACCAAGAGTGAAGCTCACAAGTGGTTGCTACACCTAAGTCTTTCCTCACGCATAGAGTGTTGGGGTGCTATGTGAGATATTGGAGGTTGTTTTACAAGAAGGAGAGGGGCCTATTTATAGGTTGGAGACCCCTCATTAAGATTATTGGAAATCCTAATTTACACAAGCTAACAAATCAGGATTAATTTTTTTTGAATATCAAAACATTGCGGGCCTTCTTTGTCTGCTTGAGTCATGGGTGTGGGCTCAAAAGAGAGCATTATTGATGGTAGACAAGGTGAAAGTAAGTAAGGAGAGAGAGAGAGAGAGAGAGAGAGAGAGAGAGAGAGAGAGAGACAGAGAGAGAGTTACTATACACATGTCTTGAGGTGAGGTGTCTTTTATGGTTAGGTCAATGGCTATTTTGTGTTAGTATGTTAGTGGTTAGTGTTAGTAATCACTAGAAAGTTATATTTACAATGGGTAGAATGGGGTGGATGGTTGAAGTAAGATGGTTGAATGAAGTGAGGAAATATTTGTGATGGCGAAGCTTGAAGAAGGACTTACTTGGGTAGGTTCTCAAAATGACTATCGATCTTCTTCTTTGTCTTCTCTTCTTTACGCCACCGCCGCCAAGGTTGATTATCGCGATGAAAATGATAATTTGTTGATGAGATCTTTTGATTTGCAGAGTTTAAGCATGGTTTACATGCTGAATTTCATGTATATAGAGAAGGGGTAAGATGGAATTGTACTTTGGAGATAATAGAGAGAGGCATAGAGATGGTGTATGTACATGTGGAGCTCATATGAGAGCTATGGGAGTAAGAGGAGAGGTTAATGGTGAAGAAGGTGAGGGAAACCATTGAAGGTGCAGGTTTGAGTGAGGGATTGAGAGGAATGTGTGTGTGTGTGTGTGTGTGTGTGTGTAGAAGTGTGGAAAGAGGTGAGAAAAGACTATGGGCTACTTGTGAGAAAAGTGGGCAGACTGGGGTCCACTCAGAAAATCATAGCTCACCGGTGGTCGCTCCAAAAATCACCAAACTTTTTGAGGTGATTATTTAAATCTTGTTCCACATTTTCTCTTTTGACCACCGCTTCAAATTTGGAGTGGAGATGGATATTAAAAATCCCACCAAAAGACCTGTTTTTTCTTCACAAAAAGTCTTCAGTGCCCCCCTTTTGTTGAATTTGCATATGGCTCCAAAGGGGAGCCTCTCCTTGCATGAGAGCATGACATAATTGATTCCTAAGGGTTTGAAAATGTGCATGGTTGTGGATTATGCACAAATATAATACATGGATATGATGAAAAAAGACAGGTTAGTATATATAAACAATTTATAGAATTTAGAATAGTGTGGGCTATAAATATATAAAAAATAAATATATGAAAATATAGGGAATCAAATGAGGAAGGCCCTCATTTGTTTTTTTAATGTATATTTATTTACAAGAGGTAAGAAATAATACCTATAAGAAATAGGAATTTAGTGAAAGGCAATGACTGATGGTGGAAAGTATTTTTGAGGTTTTTTCTTAGGAGTGGATTCACATAAAAAATAAGAGAAGCTTGTGTGAAGATATTTTTATAAGGAATAAAGAGCATGCAAAATGGTAAGAAATTGTGGTAATGGTGAGTCAATGTACATAGCATACATAGGCAAATAACACACACCTAGGTAAAATATTTAAATAAATACCAAAATAATTATGAAAATTCCTTATATTTAGGCCCTATATACAATGAAATATTTACACACAAATGGGCCATAATATATCTTATTTTTTATATATTTTTGGCTCAACTAGCCCAATGACTAGCTAAGTGAGGGTTTTAAGAAGATATGGGAAAGCCCCCTAACTCACACATGCCTTTGTACAATGAAAATGTAAAATAGCCACAGTGTTTCACTTTATTGTTAATCATTGCAAATGTAATAGTTACAAACTATTGTCATTTTAAAAAATTATACATGGTTTTCAAAATGACGTATAAAAGTCGTCTCATGATACATAATCTATGACAAAAATAAACTAATGCTATCTAGCTATGGCTAATAGACGTCGTCTAATTAGACGTCTCATCGCGTCGAAGGGGAATTCGGAACTCCGAGCAAAATATTTCGAGCAATCATAAAACTGAGCAGATTCTAAATGATTGATATTTAAAAAAGCATAAAAGGCATTTGCATAGCAAAGGCATACAATAGTTTAATAGCTATCCCTAAACACCTCTCACCCCCTTGCTGTCTCTGCCCAACCACAACTTATTTGAAGATTGGAATATCTAGCTTTACTCTAAGGTATCCCTACATCATCATTTTAGATTGGCCACTATGGCTATCGATTTGTCTGTCTTGAGCTTCCCCACTATTGCTATCCATCCATGAGTGTCAATACTAGTAGGAATGGCAGTTAACACCACACCATAGCCTCTCATCTCTTTCCTCATGAGGGATTTCACTAGCCCCGTAGTGAGATGCTTGTGTCCTATCTTTTCTTTTCGCTAGTGGTGTTCTCTTTTGAAGGTGTGCCAAACAACACTAGTTGCATCCACCCTATCATGTGCATGTATCCTCCAACTCATTAGCTTTTGTGTATATGCGCACATATTTCCTTGCAAGGGTGATAATTGCTTGCCTAACTGTTACAAACAACCCGTACAAAACTAAAGACTAATAGGACTCACCACCTTATGATACTCTTTTTTGAGAGAAATATTTGTGAAGATTTTAAGGGCACCTTGAATTTTTCCTCTCTCTCTCTCTCTTCTCTCTCTCTCTCTCTCTCTGCCGGAGAACAACAACACATAATCGTCTTTTCCACCACTCCGTCTTTATTTTTTTTGCTGCCATGTT
>NW_028221410.1:0-55681 GCF_014529385.1 Adiantum capillus-veneris | reverse complement strand
GCTAGATTTTTAGAGCGTGTCGTGGAATGGGCCGTGTGATAGCTCGTCGAAACAGCGTATCGTCAGAAGGGTCGTGCCGAGCTTTACAAGCCCTCCGTTTGGTCACTCTATGTGCCCTCGGATCCCTAAAACTGTCAATTTTCAGTAGGGAACTAGGCCCAAACTAGAAAGTCTAAGGGTGCAAGTGGGAAGAGAAAGGAGGAGAGTGGAGGACTTGTCCCACATGCTCTCATTCTCTCTTGAGGGAGTAGGGTATATATATAAGAGTGAGTCTAATATATATCATAGGACTGAGGCCTGAGGCCTGGGCCTGGGCTTGGGCTTGGGCTTGGGCTTGGGCTTGGGAAAATGATCCCGATCCCGATCTATCTTTTATACAAACCAACCCGTCCGTTTTAAGAGTCACGTTCGAAAAAATTTTCGAAAAATATCGCCACCCGCTCGCTCGCGTTTTTAATTTCCTTTTTTTTTTTTTTCTCAAAAAAATTTTTTTTTGAATTTTTTTTTTGATGCAAAAAATACAGGAATTGAAAAACGCAGAAATACAGAAAATGCAGAAAATGCAGAAAAAACGCAGAAATTGCAGAAAATTGACAGAAATGCAGAAACTTGCAGAAATTGCAGGAAAAAACGCAGAAATTGCAGAAAATTACAAAAATTGCAGGAAAATTGCAGAAATTGAAAACGCCGGACTTGAAATTGCAGAAATTGAAAAACGCAGACAATAGCAGAAATTGAAACTTGACAGCAAATGCAGAAAACGCAAAAAACAGAAATCTCCACACACTCCTTCCCTGCCTTTCCTATGATACAAATTGCACCACAAGGAAGCGTAAAGTGCTAACCGAGCTTAGTGTAGGGCATATCCCCGGCAACGGCGCCAAAAATGTGCGCTCCTTGCCGCACTGTCGAAGCAAGGGACTTGCCAATACACCGTATGCGAGCCACAAACGGCTCCAAGCACACAACAAGCCTAAACTAGCAAGCTCAAGAAAACAAGGGTGTGTCACTCACCGCTCTAAAACGCTCGCCTTCGTGGGATTCCTCGCCGCGATGAAGAAGAAGCTGCAGTCGTGCCGCGCTCAACCGCTTCGCCGCCGTCGTGCCTTCGTAATGCTCGATCGCACACACACACTCTCCCCTCTCCCTCTCTCTCTCTCTCACACACACACACACACAAGGAGGTGAAGAAGAAGAAGATGGAGATGGAGCAAGAGCACTCTTCAATTGCACAAATGAGAGAATGAGTAAAAATTAGGTTTAGTTGGCTTTTATAGGAGCTCACACCCATTCACACTTGGGCGCCCATGCTTAACCAACTAATCCCTTGAATGTCCAAGTTAAAGTGCGCCTCTCATCGGCGATCACTCTACCTTTCCCTATTGGTCCGACAAGCCCGTACCTGACTCTACCAAATCCATAATACGCGTCCATCGTAGGTGATGGTGTCCGTGTGCCATGAGGGTTAACAGAAGCTTTCTAGAGGATTGGTACCAGGCAAACAAAAAGGCACTGATAATAAAGAGTTTGAAGTTCACCATCATTGAAGGAGCTCTATATAGATTGGGTATTGATGGGATACTTTGCAGATGTGTGCCTATTCAAGGAAAGATGTAGGTTATCACAGAGGCTCATATTAGGGATGTGGGTGGGCACTTCTCCACTGATATTACCTATAAGAAAATCTTGTAGGCATGCCTCTGGTGGAAAACTAGGATGCCAGATGTCAGAGAATTTTACAAAACTTGTGTATTTGTTAGCGGATGGAAAGATCGACAGTAGCTGACATGACACCTCTAACTCCAGTACAACCACTATGAGTGTTCATGAAGTGGGGATTAGAATTCATGGGTCCATTTAAGAAGATCAATCCTGGGAAAAACAGGTATATCATAATGGCTACTTGCTATGTCAACAAGTGGGTTGAAGCCAAATCATTGCTTGATAACATTGACAGATCAATAACAATCTTTTGTATGAAAACATCATTTGCATATATGGATGTCCCATCAAGATAGGCTCAAATCAGGGTATACACTTCATGAATGAAACAATTCAGATACTGACTGAGATATTTTCAATAAAGCACCAAAAATCCATGCCATACTATCCTAGGTGCAATGGACATGCAAAGAGTAGTAACAAGACAATAAAGAAAATCCTAACCAAGATAGTTCAAAAGGAGCCACATCAGTGGGATGCAAAGCTTTAGACATCATTATGGGCTTATCGAATTGCCTACAAGGTCACCATTGGCATGACACCCTTCAGACATAGAGGCAATAGTTCCAATGGAGTTTGCAATCCCAAGTCTAAGGTTAGCAACAAAGATTATATGAATTATTGCATCTAGATGAGATCACACAGCATGCCATGTTGGAACAAGAAGTGGTTCAACAACAAAGAAAGCACTTGCATGATAATAAGATCAAAATCAGGGAGTTTAAAGGGTGATCTGGTATTACTGTATCAGTCAAATCTAGCCTATGAGAAACCTAATCTAAAAATTGTATGGTCAAGACCCTATGAGGTAGATTGGGTATTTTCTAATGGAGCAGTAGGTTGAGAGATCTATCAGGACTACTGTTTTTCCAGTGTTTTATAATGGGGCAAAGATAAAGCTATACTACCGCAGATCAGATCAGGTACCAGTGACACAAATGCCAGAGATAAGCTCAAAATCAGATAAAGAACCATTGAACGTGTTCCACATCATACCCTTTAGGAGGTAGCTAAAGGATTTTCCAAAACCAGTGGACTGCTTGAGTGCGATTCCAGTTCAGACTTAGACACATGAACAACTAGTAGAGTCTAACAATTTTAATGGTTACTAGTATAAAGTAAATGAAACAATCATGGGTAGTATTTTGTAGAAAATGATTACGCAGCCTAACCAATGCATGGATGCCACATTGTAGGTGATGGTCCTAAAACCAAGCTAGCAAGAGCGTGGAGCATTCATGGTGCAAATAGAGCTTCACAAGCCAAGGTGCAAGTTGCACGAGTCGTTGATTGAGGACTTGAGAAATTGCACAATCTAGAATGAAAACCTCTAGCTGAAATTGTTCATCGAGGTCGGATTTTATAATACTATAAAACGATTCCAACCATTATATGTATCTTCAAATATGTGAACACTAAAATCAAGCTAAGAAAGAAAAATTACCTTGCTGAGAACTGAACAAAAGTATTTGATAGATCTTCTTCTCTACTTTTCAACATTTCAATTTCTTCAGCTCTTAGAGCATAGCCTTCTGGATGTCCTTGGTCCATCACAAAAACTTCGACATTGGATCCTAAACCTTCTAATCTTTTGATCATAAGGTTTTCTCTATGAAGGATCATTAACTGTTGAGCTACAATTTGTTGTTTCAATTTATCTTCTTCCTGTCTTTTTAAATTTTCAAGTTTCTCTTGATTTAATCTTGTGTCCTTATCATGTGTTTATATCTTGAATCTTCACCCTATCTTTAGGAAGCCTTGCCGGAGGAACCAATAGAATATCTCTCATTTTTTAATCTACAAAGATTGGTTCATGCCGAAAACTTTCAAACTTTGCTCTTAGCATTGCGAGACTAACTAAAATCTTTCCACATGACAGTAACTCTATGTGCATGAGCAGCAAGAATATATGTGTCATTTAAATACTCTATGAGGTAGTCCTCACAAGCTCCTGAAGACAAGCTAAAGCTATATGCCCCCATCTCAATCTCTCTTTGCATCTATCCGCTGATTTGCTTGACAACTCGAACAAATGGAGCTTTTGATATACAAAAGGTTACTTTATCTTGCTCTTTTCTTATTTTGCTAAGAACACTTATGCTCTGTGAAACACGTTTTCATCGAGATCTAATCAAAGTTTTGCAGATGATTGAATATTGTCTTTTGTCGGGGTCCACTCTCCTTGCAGTTTGCTTTGTTCTAGCCATGAGTTTTCCTATAAAGAAAAAAGAGAAAGAAAACAAATAATAACTTTAGCTTTTTTATCATTTTGTTATTCATAAATATTTCTATAGTAAGGCTCACAAATCATGGTTACATGTATATCTTTGATATCAGAGAAGAGACTATTTCACTAATAATCATGTATGACAATACATTTTAAGTAGATACAAAGATGTAAAAAAACAGAGTAAAAGTATCTCAAAGTCTCCGTCAAGTCAGCTAGAATGCACCTATTGTGCAAAAAGCTTGAGGCCATTAAGATTGGAAATGCTTTTTGGGCACAATAGGTATATTAGGTTAACTTGTAAAAATCCCTTTCTCTTACCTCCAATCCCACTTTGCCCTTGTAGTGAATGCACCTATTGTGCAAAAAACTCAATTCCATTATGATTCAAAATGCATTTTTGGCATAATAGGTGTAGTTCATTTTTTGATCCCCCTCTCCCAAAGTGAATGCACCTATTATGCAAAAAAATCAATTCCCTTATGAGTCGAAATGTCTTTTCGGCATAATGGGTATAGTTCAAGTTTCTTAATATGTTTGTTTGAACCCCCTCTTCCACTTGCACTGCTTGAGCGAATGTACCTATTATGCAAAAATTTCAGTTCTCTAATTATGATTCAAAATACCATTTCGGCATAGTAGGTATAGCTCAAATTTTATCCCCCCCCGGCTCTCTCTCTCTCTCTCTCTCTCTCTCTCTATGTTTTATTACTTGAAAGTCCTGTGGCTTGCCAAAAAGAAAAATGAAAAAGAGCATGTCTAAAATTCTCTCTATCTATAGATCACATCTAGTAAAATTTTACCACTTCTTCATGAAAGAGGAGGTATCACAAACAATAAGATGTCCTTCATTGACCACCTAGGATTAGGAGAGATGGCGGCCGCGGGAGAGTATGTCTAGAAACAACAATATCAACAACATGATTTTGTTCCTTTATAGAGATAATAAGGTGCTTGGGTAGAAACATACATAGATAAGGCAAATGCCTTGTTGAGTGGCGATAAAGTCACCACCCATGTTCAATGATTGCCACCTAGTTCTAAATTTTTCACTTTGGGAATATGTGGAGTATGAGTATGAGATGTAAGTATGGAATTTGGAAGGAATCTAGGTGATATATAGTCTCAATCCTTAAAATCCCCTCCTATCCCTCAAGAACAAAAAGTAGCATTGCTAGGCACTAACATAGGGTAGACTAGCAACCTCCCCTCCCCCCTCTACCCCTCAAGAACAAAAACTGCAGCATCGCTAGGCATGAACATCCCTAGACTAATGCCTTCTCATAAATACTCTCACCTATGTATACTTCTTACTCTATGTTGTTTTCATTACAGCATTACATACCAAGAAAAGCCTTTCTATGGATGTAATCGCCAATGCTTTCACATTGATGACCTTTAGCCTTGAGGACTTTCTATGGGAGAGAAATTTCACATGGAGAAAGAGACTCCTATAGTTGTAGAGGAGATGGATGAGGTAGGCATAGAAGAAAAATTGGAGATGAGAAGAGCATAGACTATTGCATATTGCAAGTGCTTAGAAGACCCAGCGAGTATGTGGGCACATTTTTTTGAGAAAATGTGAAATTTGAGGCATCTTTTCAGCACAACAACGAGACTTGTGAGCACAATATCCCAGTTCTCTCCACCTATAGCTCCTCCGTTTCTCTGAGCTATATGCCCACTATCTTGTGATCACCATATCCTGTCAAGGCTACCTACACCCCTTGCCAGTGCTACGGATTCTACATAGCCACATGTGAGTGAGTGGAAAGGCAATCCCCATGGCCATTGAGTCACTTCCGTCTTAGGTATTCTGGGAACCTTAGAGCTATGAGCAATCTTAATATAGCTAGTACGGGACACCAGCCATATAAAATTCAGAAATTAGGCTCATTGTGTTTGGAAGGAAAAGAAAAGGGTGAGATTTTAGTGTTAAATTTAGTAGAACGAAGGGGTTTTAGAGCTTTCTCTCACACGTGGGTTGCCATGCGATTTTGGTCTATTTCTATCTCTTTGTCCATGAGAAGTTTGTAAAGATCATTCCCTCTCTCTCTCTCTCCTCTCTCTCTCTCTCTCTCTCTCTCTCTCTCTCTCTCTCTCTCTCCTCTCTCTCTCTCTCTCTCTCTCTCTCTCCATGTACTATCTGAAGGATAGAGATCCGTTGACGAGGCAATAGGTGCTAGGCAGGCTGGAAGGAGGGAAGGATGGGGAGAGGAGCGACAAAGCAGGGACTCCACGTGAATGTGCTCCATCTTTCTTGTGAGAGGTCGTGTGGATGCTCTTTGTCTACTATCCCACAGTGGTGTTCGTTGAGATCTCTCTCTTTCTCTCTCAGAGTCGCATGCGTTGGTCCTTGCTTGTGCTCTCAATGACCTGAGCTTGCATACGTTGTTGCTGAGTCATCTAAGTAGACATGCTGCATCTAACAAAACTTTCCAATAGAAAGTGACAAGTAGAAGACGGACAGGTGCATGCAAGCCTCCCATTCCCATGGCAAAGCCATTAGACACAGAGAAGATGGGTGGGAGACTCCTGTATACAAGCTATACCTAAGAGGGTGGATTGTCTGTTAACCTGGGAAAACCAAGGTCATGGTGTTTAACACCACACCACAGTGGGTCAGGAGGTCAATACCTACTTTTATATATGGCCAAGATATGGTGGAGATGATAGATGCATACACCTATCTTGGGACAGTAGACCGGCATTTTCATTGAGGAGACTAGATTGACGAGAGCTTATGCAGCCTTGGGAGGTTTGAAGAAGATGTGTTGACAGGTTTAGTTTCATGAACCTCAAACAAAGTTGTGATTTTTGACACTCTAGTGGCTCGAGCTATGCTCTATGGGGTTCAGATTTTGGGGTCCCTCAGTGGAACCCTAGGGCAAAATTTGGTAGCACTAATGGATAGAGATGTATGGAGAGGCCTCTCTTCTACCATCAGGCTAAGGCCTCAATGCCACATGAGATTATTCAAGCTGACCCCCCCCCCCCCCCCCTCTCCCAGACTCCAGTTGAGGCCCTTACTAGATCAGTTTCCTTCATGCATAATTTATGGGACTTTCCGAGAGACATATATGCTCGCCTAGCACTTGAGTCATGCCAACAGCTAGCGCTACAAGGGGACACAACATGTTGGTATGGGCAGATGATCGACTTCATGGTTTCAGTCACATGGCTTCAATGTGGATAGATTGCCTCCATTCCAGTACTCCTTGGATCCACCCTCCCTTTCTCTCACACGGATAAATACCACTAGACTTATACATCATGATTTGATTTAGCTAGATACTAGAAGCACAGTAGGATTTGATTAAACAGGGATTTTCAGTATGACGTTTTAGTCTTTAGGTTTTACCCTTTCACTTTACTTCATTTCATTTTATTTTGTACCCAGACATTGGATTAGATCCACATGGATTGTATCAATTTGGTCTCGCAAGTCATTTTGGCCTTTTGAAGCCGTTTGATATAACATCTCATTTTATTTCTCTCTCTCTCTCTCTCTCTCTCTCTCCTCTCTCTCTCTCTCTCTCTCTCTCTCTCTCTCTCTCTCTCCTCTCTCTCTCTCTCTCCTCTCTCTCTCTCTCTCTCTCTCTCTCTCTCTCTCTCAAACCCTAAGCGGACCTGTCTCTCGTCTTCGTTCTCTTCACCTTCCCCAGCCTCCCCTGTGGGCGAGGGGCTGCCCTGGGGGGGCGCTAAGAGCCTTGCCCCAGCCCAACTGAGCCCCGCTGCCTCTGTCCCCCACGAGCAGGACCCGACTTGGCTTCGCTGCATCTGTCAGGCTCGGCTGCCCCGCGAAGGCCCGGCTTCGTTGCATTTGTCAGGCTCGGCCCACGAGCAGGACCTTGCTGCATCTGTCAGGCTCGTCAGAAGCCATGTCTTGCACAAGCTCGTCGACTGCCCTGCGAAGGCCCGTCGGATGCCCCTCCCTGCGAAGGCCTGTTTCCTCAACAAGACTGGCCACTAGGGTTTGAGGCCCTGCTCGCCCACAATCCCGCATGCTGGACTGTCGTGCTCACCACTGAGGTCCGATACCCTGCTCGCCCACTCTCTCTCTCTCTCTCTCTCTCTCTCTCACACACACACACACACACACACACACACGTCTACTGGCAGCTCGAATCAGTAAACTATTCTCTCTCTCTCTCTCTCTCTCTCTCTCTCTCTCTCAACTGCAGGATTGATACACTGTTCACCCACAAGCCCATATGCCTTCAACACCTCCAACGCACCTCTAGCTCGAATGCATCCCTCGGAAACAAACAACTAGTAAATACAAAGACATCTTTCAAGCACCAGAGCTGCAGCAATCATGGCCACACGGGCCTCGTCCCGAGGCAAGCTGACTTTTGCGGGGTTGTAGCAACACCCCCGAAGATGGACACCACGACCCGCCTCCAACATGAAGTCGAAAAACTCCGCAAGGAGAACGATGAGCAAGGAGAACGATGAGCTGAAACAAAGACTGGTGGTCATCGAGGCTAGGCTCACCATTGTAGAGAACTCCAAGGCGGAAACAATGGAACAGATGGAAGTCAAGATCAACCAAACAAAAGCAGAGGTGGAGACCTCTCTCACCAATACGGTCAAGAATCAAGTGCAACAAGTCATCCTCCACAAGGTCGACGATCGTGTGTCCACGCTACTCGAACAACAACGGCAAGATAGTATAGCTCTCAACGTCCGAATTGGTGGGCTTCCAAGCAACTGGCAAGGTGAGGGGGATCTCAACAAGGAGTCTTTTGCCCGCATCCAATCTGCAACCCATATGATACAGTGGGACCCAGTCACAATCAACTCTCTTACACACGAACACCGCACAAACCATGCAATCATCACTTTCAAGACCAAGGCGGACCGAATCAAACTCCTCGAGCAATCGAGGCTTCTCAAAGACACTAAAATCTGGTTTGCAGAAGACCTTACTCCCGCCCAACTCAAGCAGAAGAAGGCAGAACTACAAAAGATGCAAGAGGCGCGTAGTGTAGGAAAATGGACAGTTTACCGAGGAGGCAAAGTTATTATCCAGGAGTTTCGAACTCTCAAACCGGCTTCCTCCTTATCTACCCCTCCTTAGGCTTTGGTCATTTTATATTTTCTTTTTGTTCACCCCTCGATGGACCCTCAGTCCTAAACTGAGATTGTATTTGACAATGTACTGTTTTTGTTTCCGGTCCCATAGGTCATATCTGACCTCCGTGGACGATAATTCAATCTCTCTCTCTCTCTCTCTCTCTCTCTCTCTCTCTCTCTCTCTCTCTCTCTGTAAATGAAGTCAGGGTCGATAGGATTTGCGTCCTACTCCACAGATCGGTCAACAAGAACTCAACATTCTATGCACTAGGATGTCAAGGAAATACACTACAAACTTTATGCCGATTTTAAAGAACTCCACATCATTGTCTGTGGCATTGTTCAATTGATTTTGAAGAGAATCTTCCTAAACAAACCATCTATCCAAAGTTCCGAACATGTGATACAGTAGCATGATACTGCGTATGTGGTTTTTTCTGGGTGTGTGTGTGTGTGCGGGGGGGTAGGGGGGGGGTTAGGTAACCCTACCTTATCTTTTCACAGCGTGCAGCGGCGCTTCCAAACCGGAACAGGAGCAGGTCGTCTTGCAGCGCGTCGTCGTCCAGAGCAGGTCGTCAAGTAGCGCGGCGTCATCTTGAGCAGGTCGTCAAGCAGTGCGGCGTCACATCGTCTTGCAGCGCCGAACAGCAGCAGCGCGACGTCGTCGTCTTGCAGCGCAGGTGGTCGTCCGGCGCGTTCGAACATCAGAGGAAACTTGTCTGCAGCAGACCACGAAGGTGTGTGTGTGTGTGTGTGTTGTGTGTGAGAGAGAGAGAGGAGAGAGAGAGAGAGAGAGAGAGAGGAGAGAGATATCTGTCAGTTCTCATGCACACTAACAGTTGAAGAGATATCTATCAGTTCTCATGCACGCTAACAGCGAGAGAGAGGAGAGAGAGGGAGAGAGATATCTGTCAGTTCTCATGCACGCTAACAGTTGAAGAGATATCTATCAGTTCTCATGCACGCTAACAACGAGAGAGAGAGAGAGAGAGAGAGAGAGAGAGAGAGAGAGAGATCTGTCAGTTCTCATGTAGGCTAACCGTTCTCTCCTTTTGTCTTTTCCAAAAAAAAAAAGTGTGTGAGAGAGAATCTGTGTGGATTTTTCTCTCATTTGTTTTCAAAATGTGTATCACCTACTTCCACATTGATACAATCAATGTGGATCTAATCCAATGTCTGGGTCCATGTGGTCTCTCTCTCTCTCTCTCTCTCTCTCTCTCGGCTGGCAATGTGTTTACACCATCTCCCGCTTCATTTCAACATTGTGTGTGAGAGTGTGTGTGTGTGTGTGTGTGTGTGTGGCATTCCAATCCGAAGAGAACCAAAGGAGGCAACAGGCGCACGGCCAAGAAGTGAAGAAGAAGAAGAAGAAGAGAGAGAGAGAGAGAGAGGAGAGAGAGAGAGAGAGAGAGAGATGATGGACCCGTAATCGCAGAGGGGGAGGAGATTGTTGCTTATTATATGAGAGAGGCTTTTGTTGACCAGGTCTGCACTGGTAGGGTCGATGCAGAGAGAGAGTGCCATGCAAAGGTGAGGGGAAGGTGGCGAGGTGCTGAGCGGGGTGGCAAGGTCCTCTCTCTCTCTCTCTCTCTCTCTCTCTCTCTCTCTCTTTGCGCGAGCTACTCCATTTCCATAGCGGTAAGCATTGGTCAGGGTAGGAGAAATACGGTGCGGGGAGAGGGAATCTTATAAGAATTGAATCTCTTAAAAAGTGAGTGAGTATGAGTGAGTAAAACTAAATGATTAACAAGTCATACTGAAAATCATCATCTCATCATCAGCCATGCCTATTTAATCAAATCCTAGTGATAGGTGCTACGATTTTTGAAAAAGAAACCCAAAGGTGAACCTTTCTAGATGCGACGCGCGAAGGAGGGGAAGTCTCTCTCTCTCTCTCTCTCTCTCTCTCTCTCCATGCGTGCCATGTGTGTAAGAAATTAGGGACTGGTGGGATGAATCAGAAACCTACTCTCTTCGAGGAAGGCTTTGAGGAAGAGGAGGTCGAACTTCGTGTGCAACTTGTTGTGTTAGGCGAGAGAGAGAGAGAGAGAGAGAGAGAGAGAGAGAGAGAGAGAGAGAGAGAGAGAGAGAGAGAGAGAGAGCTCTTGATACATCATGAGCGGACTTGCAAGGCGGGCTGCACGAATGGGAGATGGAGCACAGTCGCATGCTAAGCACGACCATTTGTTAGTAACGAATGCCGATAAATGAACACAGGCATGGACATTGTGGGTACAACAGCCAAGGTGGGGACAGGGAGCAAGGGCGAAGGCGATGGTGAGAGGGAGCACCTTCGGCGAGGAGAGGGGAGAGAATAGGGAATCTTGAGATTAATGGATTTTTAAAAAGCGGAGTGAGTAGTAGAGCCTTTAATATTGGCTAAGAAAAAAGAATAAATATCTTTATTTTTTGTGTGGCAGACCATGGCTATGTCCGAAAACAAAGATGATATTTCCAAAGCAAAGTCCTCAAGTATATATGATGATTTGGAAGAGCCTGAGAAAAAGAAAACTAAAAAAGGTAACTTTTTGCTATTAAAATGGCTAAAAAAGAAAATAAAAATGCATATGAATTTTGTATTGGTTTTTGTGACAGAAATAGAGGACCCAGAGAGTTTGCTTATAGAGCTAATCTATGATAGCAAAGCCCTTGAAGATTATGATATCTACTACAAAAATGTTTAATACTCCTCTTGATATCGCAAAAGTATTATCCTTCATTCATCTTTCCTAGAGGAGCAAGCTTTAGATTATGAGCGGTTGGTGAAATGAAGAGAGGTAACCTACCTTACAGAAGTTTATGTCCATGCAATAGATCTTATAAAAGATTTCCCGTCAGCAACTTCAAGGCTAAAAAAAAAATATGCGGCAATTCCTGAGAATAGCAAACTTATTCTTCTTCATTGTCCAAAGTGCAAGCATAAGTGTCGACTCCTTAAGAGGAATGAGGGCTTCTTAGTGTATTTGTTTTTGATTCGAGACGATGAAGGGGAACTTGAGGAGGAAGAGACTAATAGTGCTATCATTGGAGAGGTCAATGAGGATGTTGAATTTGAAGAAGAGCTCAACATGTTATCAAAGGAACACGAATCTGAAAAGCTTGATCTTGCAACTATTATATTAGACACCAAGATCTTTGAGAGCCTGAGTAAGGCTGTGGAACACTTACCTGTACCTATTCTTCCGACCTTCCTCTCAATGAATGTGAGTATGTTCTATTGACGGATGTTCAAAGAGCTTTGAATCTGAGAGAAGATGAAATGCTTGCTATTCTTGCTCAAAGATGGAATTTCAATGTGGGTATTGATGATGAGCCAATGAAATATAAAGACTTTGTGGAGCAAGAATCTACATTCCAAACACTTGAAACATGTTTTGACTCAGCAAAAGCTCTTAGAATATGTTTTGATAAAGCTTTGGAATATTGTGAACCTACTAAAGAGGAGTTTCTCTTGGCACAACAAACTATTAAGGATCCCCACTCTCCAAATGAAAAAGACAATGATGCTGATTCAAGAGGATCTCAAGTTACCATTCCAATTGTAGAAAACCCACAAAACCAAGAGAAGATCGAGGGATCGATCAACATTTGGAATGAAAAACAACTAGTCTATGATGAAAACATTAGTGTAAGTCTTCTTAAATTATTTTTGTATATCTCTTTATGCTATTTGTCATTACGAATTAATCTATTTTTATTTGGTTTGAAGGTACAAGCACACAAGGATGACTTTTTGAAGAGACCAGGAGGATCAAGAGAACCTGACTTTAGTAGAGATGCTGCTTTCAAGTTTTATATAGAAAAAATAGCGAGTCCACATCTTATCATATTCCATTCAAAGTATTCCATTAATGCATACATATCAATTTTTACTTTGAAAACATTGTCAAGGTATCTTGGTGGCTATAAAGTTCCTGCAAATAGCAACAAAGTCATTGTGCTTGAAAGAAATACTACAATCGAAAATTTTGGCTATGCGCATGGTCTCCAAGGATCTTTAGTTGGACATTATCTAACTTACACAGGATATGCGCTTTCCATTGGAGCAAAAGATCCAAATAGGCTGACACCTGGTGGAAAAAGACATTTGCTACGACACTGTGAGTTTGAAAGATTTCCAGACCAAGAAAATACATCAAAAAGAGCTTTGGAAGAAGAGGAAGACATGCAAGTACTCGAGAAATTTATGTAGAAAATATCAAGTGGAAGTGTGTAGCTCATGTATCTGCTTACACTTTAATTTTTGTTGTCTGATTATTAAGAACCCAAACTTTACTATCTCTGGTTCTATTGAGTCTCCATGAATCTAACTTTTGTTGTGCGATAGAATTCTTCCAGCGTTGTCGTCTTTGAATTTGTTGCGATATTTTGATTACTTGTGCTTGTCGTCTTTCTTTTGAGAGCTCGTTTTTTTTGTTTCTGAAGAATAATCCTTCTATAAAACCAAAAGAAAACCTCTTTGTAACTGTTAGCTCTAGTAGCTCCACCCCCATGTTGTGTATGGCGAAAATAAGCTCCTCGTGCTTGATAATGTGACTTTTCCATTCCTTGTGTGCTTCATATTGAAGGACATCCATATGTTTTTGTAAACCATGGAATATGGTTGTGTAAAATATGCTGTAAAAGAGTAGTGTATTACAGTTATACACATGAATAAAATCAATATTTACATAGTAGCATGTGTATTGTATATTTATCTCTAAATAAAAGTATAAAAAAACAATTCATGTATAAGAGAAAAATAAACATACCATGTAATGTGTTAAGTTCTGAGACGACCAAGCTTCTTGCATGCTTTTGCCAAAAGCTTGAAGTGCAAGTCTTAACTTAATGTTGTCCTCTTGGGTCCATGTTTTTTTTGTCAAATATAGAAAAAATTTCATCTAAACATATCCATACCTCTGCTTCACGATTCCTTGCCTCCCCTGTGTCAGCATGATCTTTTACTGCATTATGTAGTAGCTTCCACAAGTTAAATCTAATAGTTGAGTTTGAGACCTTTCCATGGTTTGATAGAAACCTTCGTGCTTTAACACACACCAATTGATGGTTTTGTCGGAACTTCATGTGATGCTGTTGACCTTTTAGAGCATTTTGTGATTTTGACATGACCTCCATGAAGTCCAATGCTAGAAAGGACTTCTTCAATTTTTGAATACCCTCTTTTGATGCCTTTTCAGGTTTGAGCTTCCATGCAAATTGGATACACAAGTAAATTATTTTCTCTACAATTCTGCACAATGCATGTAATGTACAGACATGTACATGTGATAGTGGAATATTTAGAACAGGTTTGAAGTTTCAATCTTCAAGATCCCTTGTAGGTTTCTGTAATTGGCTTCGCTGATTTAAATAATCTGTTGATTGCATGCAATATAAACAAGGAGATTTTGAGAGAGCACCCTTCGAGATGTTATACATGCATTTCAATGTTTTGAGGTCACCTGCAATGTGCCACTCAACAGAAAAACTGCCAACACCCTTCACTTGTAAAAGATTTCCTGCTGTTTGTTTTTGAATGATTGTTGGTACTTGGGTTTGATGAAAAGCCCAATATAAAATATCATGGTCTTCCTTATCAACCTGCAATAACCATCAATCACAATCACTCATAAGGTTTTAAATGTGTGATAATCTAAAATGTTTTGATAAGAAAAATATCACTTAGCATTCTACCTCAAATAATCCAAGCCACCAAATATGATTTTCTAATTGTACACTGAAATCTCTCTCCTTGTCTTCATCTGAGCTACAATTTGTATGATCAGAAAATTGTTTTGTAAGTGCTCGATTCATGAG
The DNA here is from genome assembly GCF_014529385.1 of Adiantum capillus-veneris. Classification (NCBI taxonomy): domain Eukaryota; kingdom Viridiplantae; phylum Streptophyta; class Polypodiopsida; order Polypodiales; family Pteridaceae; genus Adiantum; species Adiantum capillus-veneris. Next base: position 40,854 of record NW_028221410.1, on the reverse strand, counting down.
TGTGATAGTCACACGTTCTGTCTTTTTATGCTTGAGCATTGCACATTCATCGAGCTTGATCACAAAAATAAGTTTGTTGTTTACTTCTTCAGGAGTAATTCGATAAAAATGGACCATTTGTTGTTGAAGGTTCTCCAAATCAAAAAATATATTGTTGAACTTGTTGAAGAGCACCACTCTTTTCTTTGTAGAAAAGTCTCCTTCGATGTGTAAAGGAGGGCCCAAAAAGTCTGCAACTTTTGAGTTTAGCATTCTTCTAGACTTTTTCATATTAGCAGGGTAGGCAATACAGATGAAGAGATTTTCTTATCTTTCAATCTATTTTTCACCTCTTTAAAGATTTGTGAGTAGCCCATTCTACTTATACGTACCATTGTCATCAATGACCTTTTGTATGTTTGAAGTACTCACCTCTGCTTCATTAATAAACTCATTAATAATATTCTGTTTCACCTTCTTGAATTTGGAAGAATCAATAAGCTCCCGAGCAATAGATGATGAAATCAAAGAGGAATAAGATTTATGTGCCATTATTGGATCAATATTTTCTTTTTCAGGATGCATCGTGTCCCTACAAAGTCAAACAATGCACACGAAGCATGGTATGTAAGAAAAACAGGGAAATTAACTAAACACTCTGTCAAAGCTTGCAAAAGAAACAAAAATAAATATTTTACTTACTTTATGGCTCTAATTCTTCTCTTAAGTCCACCACCTCCAACTTTCAGTGTTTCAATATTAGAAACTGTTCGACATATTCTTTGTCTCAATCCCAAAGCAGTATTCTTTATACGAGATTTTTTCAAATCTCTCTCCAGCTCGGATATAGTCTCAGTGAGAGAATTGACTTTTCAATTGCTCAAATGATTATTTTGAATTAAAACAACATTTTCTTCAATCAATTTTTGATTCAAAGCAATTACTTGGTTTGATGCCTCCGACAAATGGCAACAGTAACCATAAAGACCTTTTGCTCCATCTCTAGCAAATTGTAAAAGAGATGTTGGATTTCGAAAACTAGGGGTTGAGAATAAGCAAGGATCAATTGGATATATACTCCCATCACACCATAGATCTATATTTTGATGACCTAAACATCTCAACTGGTGTTTTCTGATCAGATGTAAGATTACGAGTTTTGTTTCTTTTTTGTAAAGTCTCGTATTCTTCCCCTATATCAATATAAAGATTGTATTTACGTTTGCGTTGAGAACTAGAGGAAGCATCTTGAGCAGAGTTCTCCATTGCAAGAATACAGAAGGAAGAAGATCGATGTTGATAAGGAAAACACTATTAAAAGCTACGTTTAACTTTTGATTTCCCTCCATTTTTTATTTTTTGGCGCTTAAAATTCATTTTACCGCCATGAAGCTTGAAAATAATCATGACAAGGTATAGATATTGATTACTTTTTCAAGAATAAAGAAGGAAAAAAATGTTTCGTGAGGAAAACACAATCAAAGCTTATGTTTAACTTTTGATTTCCCGCTTTTCTTATCTTTTGCCGCAAAATTCATTTTATTGCCACCTATAAAGCTTGACTTCATGACATCTATCTCCTTCTCTTCTAGGCACGATCTTCAAAGATATACATCTAAGTATAATCCGTGAAGGAATTGATGTGTTTTGTAAGTGTTTTCTTAGTGCTTCAAGCTTTCCATCTTCATTGTACTAGCTTTATTGAAGGAACACAAAGAATTGTATTGTAAAATGTCTCTCTTGATGGGAGAAACATAATACAAAGCCTTTGGAGGGGGGACCAGCTCCATGTTAATCCGGTCCTCAATTGTTGTTAATAACTTATTTTCTCTCTCTTTTGAAGTATTGTTCATGCTATCTAACTAGGTGTTATGTTTTTTGTTGCTCTCTCCACCCAAGCAGTCTTGTTTTTCTCATTAGGAATCTATTCTAATGAAATGCTCACTATGTTCATGCTATTTTCTGCTACACACAAGTTACTAGGCCATTAAATGTTACATTGGTATCAGAGTAGAAGGTTTCTCTTTTCTTGCTCAAGAACGGAGGTACTCAAGCTAGCTATAAATGGTTGGTATTATTGATTGCATTTGAGTAAGTAGAATAGGGATTTTTTAGCCTTGCAGTACGCCTGCCTTTGTGTAGATAACAGGGCATCACCGTCGAGAGCTATGGTCTTAATAGTGGAGTCCAACGGGGCTAACCACTATTGAGATGTTAGAATCTTGACAGAAGCCGATGCTATTTTGGTGTTGAAAGACCCTCTCTTCTATTCCTTGCAATTAATGGTATTTGCGCCATAAGTACAGTAGCTTGAGTGCTTTTCTAAAGGGGTAAAGAGGACTAGCAACTAGGGCTTGAAGCGTGAAAGTACACCTAAAAATTTTACAACTAAAAGTTGTTAGAATGGCTAACAATAGTAAAGAGATTGAAATTAATGTTGATAACTTTGATTTTGCTAATGAGCAGGCTACTAATGATGCCCCTATGCTTGTTAACTACCTTGTTTTTAGGCTTTAACAAGCCATGGGCAATCCATCTCTCCAAAGTGAAGTGCAACGGTAGCTTTGTGCTCATGGGATTCTCCAAGCTCCCCACCATGACAAGAGAGTACCTAGGAAGCCTCCTTGTGAGACTCGCAAAAGAGGCCTCTCTCCGATTCGGGAAGAAGAAGGGGATCCATACAAAGGGCTCAAAAATTTGCTTCTTGATGATGCATCTCCTTCCCAAAGAAGAATTCAAGAGCCCCGAAGGAACAAGAAATAAGTGAGTCTCCTGCCACCTCGGTGGAGATGGCTCCACAAAGACGGTGGGCTAAACGCTCTCCATCACGTCCAAAATGGAGAAGACCATCACATACTTCTCCACACCATAATTCAAAGAGGGATGGCAAAAAGCGAGAGAAGAAAAAGGCGAGAAAGAGAACACCCTCTTCTCCATCTTCTTCATCCTCTTCCTCTTATGAAGGTGATGGTGCAGACAAAGAAGATCAAGGAAAGAAAAAGGCGAGATAGAGGTCAACCTTTTCTCCATCTTCCTTGAATTCTTCATCCTTTGAAGAAAGCAATGGTGCAACTTTTGAACCATCAAAGAGAAGAGGCCATAAGAAATCCTATGCCGCGTGGAAGAGGTCATCCAAGCTCAAGAAGTTTAAAGAAGGAGGAAAGAGCATCTCTTTCCTTACCTACATTGGCACCTTTGGTGCTACGGGCAACGTCTTGGCCTTTATTTAACAATTGGATGCGGCGTTTGGAGATGAGGGCTGCACGGAATCCTCTAAGCTACGCCATGTAGCTACGCACTTTCAAAAGTCCACCAGGCAATGGTGGTATAGCCTACAAGAAAATGGTGAAGCTCCACAAACATGGAAAGCTTTAAGAGCTTCCATTATGAAGCAGTTTTTGGCCACTGATGCCAAAGACAAAGTACTCACCGAATGGCAAAGCTTGAAGCTCTCTCCCTATGAATCCATTCACAAATATGTAGACAAGTTTTGGGACCTACATCTCAAAGACACTGTCTTCAAAAAGTTAGATTTTGGAGAGCAAAAGCAACAATTTTGTGCAGGATTACTTGAAGAAATGGCAAAATATGTCAACTCCCAAAGGCCACGCACCATATTTGCGGTTATACACCATACTATGGTGGCTTGTCAAATCAATTCCCAAACAGGGGCTAAGAGAAATTCTAAGCCCACGAAAAACAAGGGTTCCAATGAGCCTAAGGGAAGGACAATGTCCAAAATTCTCCTAAGGGAAATTCCAAAAAAGCTAAGGAGAAGGGAGTTTACAAAGGTAAAAACAAACTCTCTGTCCTGGAGAGCTTGAGTTTTATCATAAGGATAACCGTTGTTTCAAGTGCGGCAAGCAAGGGCATGTGTACCACTCTTGTCCCCAAAAGAAAACCCGCCATGAGCCTCCTAGAGCTTCCTTGGTTGAAATCCAAGAAGAGGAAGCTCACCACAAAGGATCTCCTCTGTGCCATGCTTGGGGAAAGGTACAAGAACATGATGCTTTTATTCTCTTTGACTCTAGTTCTACTCACAATTTCATATCCACAGAGTTGGCCACCAAGCTAGGCATCCAAGCCTATGAGATGGGAGATTTCCTACCCACAGATGGTGCTTTCAAGGGGCAAGAAGCTTCAATCACTCCCTTAATTGGGAAATTGAGGCTACATGTACAAAGCTATGTGGATAAAGAGGATTTCTTTATCTCTCCTGTCAAGCACGATGATGTAATCCTAGGGGCACCATGGTTTGATTGCATGGCTCCCAATGTTAAGCTCCGTGAAAGAGAAATCTACTTTAGGTTCAGGGAAAAAGATATGTACATAGATGCTAAGGAAATGGGTAACACCGTACCCATTGTACATACGCAAGCTTTCAATAAATAGCTCTATTTCCATGTACATGATTTTTGTTAAAAATTCTCAAAATGAACCTAATTCTTTAGCAAAAGAAAATATAAACACTCACGAGGAATTAGAGTTATCCAATTTTCTCAAGGGGTTTCAAGATGTCTTTATTGACGACATCCATTGTGAACTACCTCCTAAACAAGGCAATGATGACCATGGAATTGAACTTCTTCCAGAAAATTCACCACCTAATAAACCTCCTTATAGAGTTACTCAAGCTCAACAATAGGAGATTATGCGGCAAGTGCGTGAGTTAGTAGACAAGGGCATGGTTAGGCCTAGCTTATCTCCATTTTGCTCACCTATGCTATTAGTGCAAAAGAAAGATGGCACATATCGTATGTGTGTTGACTATAGAGCACTAAATAGGTGTTGAAGATGATGAAACAGGAAACAGAAGGAAGACAGCAACTCAGAGTAGGAAGAAGATGGAGAAGGAGAAGACACAGAGCTTGTGTATGAGATCTCTGTATTAGAATAATAGTGTATCTACAAACTCAGAGCTACAAAGCTTATATGAAACCCTAAGAGATAAGGTGTCCTTTCACACCAGATGTCCAAAGGGAAAAACCCAGTGGGAGAAAAGAGCCCCTGGTGAAGCGCGTATACACACTAACACTACTACATGTCTACAAATCCCCCTGTAGTGATAGTGTGAATCCGTACAAGGTAGCAGATCATCATGTGTATGAGAGTAAGCCCAAAGATTTTCGGAAAGCTTCAAAATTTTCTCGTGATAATGCCTTCGTAAATAGATCTGCAATGTTATCCTGTGTAGGACAGTAAGTTAGTGTGATCTCCCCTGCATGTAGCCTTTCTTTGACATAGTGGTAGTGAACCTCTATGTTCTTTGTTCTTGCATGAAATACTGGATTCCTTGCAACTGCCATAGCACTCTGACTGTCAGTGAAAATGGTAGTGGGTGCCTGTTGACACTCACAAAGATCTTCCAATAACCTGCGTATCCATACACAATCAACTGTTGCCGTGAAAGCTGCCCTGTACTCAGCTTCACAAGTTGATGTAGCCACTGTGGGTTGCTTCTTGCTTAGCCAATATATACATGCATTTCCCAAGAAAAAACAATTGCCACTTGTGGAATGTCGTGTGTCAAAATCACCAGCCCAATCTGAATCGCTGTAACCAAGAAGCTACATAGAATTGTGCTTTCCATACATATCCCCCCTTGGAAAGAACATGGCAAGATTAGGGGTACCTGAAAGGTAACGAAGCATGCGCTTCACAGCCTGCCAATGATACATACCTGGGCTGTGCATAAATCTGCTTGCTTGTGAAACCCCAAATTGAATGTCTGGATGAGTGTTGCCTGCCAAATATATCAAGCAACCAACGGCTGCTGCATAAGTATATACATCAAAAGGTTCTCCAGCATCATGCATGCTCAACTTTGATCCAGTTTCTACGGGTGTAGAGATTGTCTTACAATTTTGCATACCAAACTTGTCCAAAATTTTATGCAAATATTTTGCCTGCAGCATGTATATGCCATCCTCTGATTGCACAAACTGAATACCCAAGTAATAATGTAGAAAACCAAGATCAGACATCTCAAAGGTTTTTCTCAAAGCATCTTTAAACGCTTCAATTTCATCTGCACTATTGCCTGTAAGAAGCATATCATCCATATAAAGTGTTAGCATAATGAGAACTCCATCTCTCTTTTTGACATACAAAGTACTTTCTGTTAAACTATTCTGAAATCCCTGGCCAATCAAATAAGTATGTATCTTCTCATACCATGCTCTTGGAGCCTGTTTGAGACCATACAAAGCTTTACGCAATCTACATACCTTTTGCTCTTGACCTTTTACAACAAAACCACTTGGTTGACTTACATAAACTTCTTCCTGCAAATCACCATTCAAAAAAGCAGTTTTGATATCCAACTGATGCACTTTCCAACCATGATGAGCAGCAATTGCAACTAGTGATCTAACTATGGACGCACGAGAAGTAGGAGCAAAGGTTTCATCATAATCTATGCCTTTCTGTTGCGCATAGCCTTTTGCCACAAGCCTTGATTTGTACCTGTCAACAGTACCATCTTGTTTCCTTTTTACCTTAAAAACCCACTTTGTACCAATAGGCTTTTTACCTGTAGGCAAGTCCACTAGATCCCATGTATGATCTTATGAATAGAATCAATTTCTTGCTGCATAGCATCTTTCCACTGAACACACTCTAAAGCTTGTTCAAATGAATCAGGCTCATCTGCATCACAAAGAGTGCTAAAGCAAGCCAAATCTACTTGCTCTCTGCCAAAAGTAGTACCAACACGTGTTTTTCGTGGCAACGGTGCATCCAACTTGCTATCCTGCAAAGTTTTCTAAACCCATTTAGGCAAGGTTCTTTCTTCCCTGAGAACTTCTTGCTCTTCACGCACAATTTCCTCTACATCATGAGGTGTCACATGCTGATCAAAAGATTGATCAAGATTATCAACCTGTTGTGATGCTTGATTCTCCACAAAAGAAGGAAGCAAAACTTCAAATACATCATGTGTCTGCATATGAGGTACATCAAAAGCAACCATAGGTTGAGCAGTAGTTTCTGCAAAAATTACATCACGACATTCAAAAATCTTGATTGTAGCAGGATTGTAAAGTCTATAACCTTTACTTCCACTACTGTACCCCACAAACATACATTTGATTGCCTTATCATCAAGCTTCCCACGTAACTGCTGAGGGATGTGAGCATAAGCAAGACAACCAAAAACACGAAGATAACTGACTGAAGGTTTTCTGTCATACCAAGCTTCATATGGAGTAATGGTCTTCAAGGCACGAGTAGGACACCTGTTCAAAACATGTGCTGCACAAGAAATTGCCTCCATCCATAGCTTATGAGGCAAACTCTTAGCCTTGAGCATACATCTAGCCGTCTCCATTAAAGACCTGTTCTTCCTTTCTGCAACACCATTCTGTTGTGGTGTGTATGGCATAGTGCATTGGCGTTTAATGCCTTTCTTTTCCAAAAAATCCTTAAATGCACCTGGCATGTATCACCTCCTCGAGCGGTACGAAGAGTCTGTACTTTGCAACCTGTTTCATTTTCAACCATGGCGACATAATGTTGAAAAACTGCAAACACGTCTGACTTTACTTTGAGTGGATACACCCAACAAAACCTGGAAACATCATCAATGAAGGTCACAAAATAAAGGCTGTTTCCTATAGATGGCGTCCTCATAGGACCACATACATCACTGTGTACAAGCTGCAACTTTCGTGTCACTCTAACTGAACCATCCTGCGAAAATGCAAATATGTGCATCTTTCCAAGAACGCAACCTTCACATACATGTCTTGGTGGCATCTCCAATAAAGACAAATCATGCACCATATTATGACGTTGTAAAGTCATCAAACTTCCATAACTAACATGCCCGAATCTAGCATGCCACAACTCAGCATCCTGCATTGCCTGAGTCTTTGTTTCTGCAATACATAGCTGAATCTGCTTTTCATAACGATCTAGCACAAATAGTCCATTTTCCAGCGTACCTGTAGTGATAAGAGAATAACCATTCTCTCGATCTCGTACAACACATCTGTCATCCTCAAAAATGACCCAAAGACCATTTTTTGCAAGAGAGAATACAGACAACAAATTCTTCTTGATCCCTGGAACATATAAGACATCTGGCAAGCATAAATCTGAACCATCTGAAATGGTAATCAAAATCTTACCAACGCCTTTGATTGGATAAGAAGCATTATTTGCACAAGTCACCTTCTTTCCTGTTGGAGCTGCATCCAATGAACAAAACAAATCCTTCCTTGAAGTAATATGCCTGGATGCACCACTATCAAAGTACCAAATCATTTGTGTCTTATCAACACTGTAAGCAGAAAATTCTGAACATACTACGAAAGCATAAGAATCCTGCACAAAGTTTGCAGACTCTTCTTTAGCTGTAGAAGAATCACCAGAAGCTGAAACAAACAAACTTGACTCTTTCTTCTTTTCTTTAGCAATTCTCTTTTTACACTCACTAATGTAGTGACTAGGTTTCTTGCAGTAGTGACATTTACCTTTCTTCTTGGACTTGTCGGAATCACCTTTAGACTTCTCTGAAGATTGTCCTGCACTAGACTTGGAGTAATGAGCACTCTCTTTACCCTTGTTTTTGTTCTGTACAACAAGAGCATGATCCATACCATCCACCTGTAAAGACTTGTTCTTACGTGATTGATCCTCCTGCAATAGCAAAGCCACTAACTCTTCAAAATGAAGAGGCTCAGGATTAGCTCGCAAAGACAGAGTCAAAGAAGTCTGAAAAGTCAAATAAGATGGTGGTAGTGAATTGAGTGTTTTGGAAACCAAGTCCTTCTCTGAAATCACTTCATCAATGCTAAGCAATTGCTCTTTAAGATCCCTGATTTTTGTAAGATGCTCGACAATATCGCCACCTTCGTCCATCTGTATTTTGTCAAGTTGTTTCTTCAAAAACTCTATTCTGGCAGCGTTTCTTCCTCCAAACATAGCTTGCAGAGTGTTCCAAGCATCCTCAGAAGTTCTGCAAGATCTGATATGTGGTGTGATTGTCCTCTTTATGGTTAAGGCAATCACAGCAATAGCCTGTGCATCTTTAGTATCCCATCTCTTTTGCTCTGGAGTGACTTGTGAGGGTCCTGCACCAACAGCTGCACCACGACCAGGCGTGGCAGGTGCAATGCTACCTGGACGAACTTCATCTCCAGATACATAATCCCACAATCCTTTATCAACCAAAACATTTTTGGCCATAAAAGACCAAAGAGAATAGTTGGTACCATCCAATTTGTCTTCGGATGTAAACGCACCAAAAATCTCTTTCTCCGTAGATTGAGCCATACTGTGGATGCACACAAGAGATCAAAAGAACCTCCAAGAGATTCACAAATCTCCTCTCCAATCCAAACAAAACTCTACACAAAATCTCAGCACAAAGCTAAGACAAGCTGCTTCCCAAAAGAACTGTTTACCTGAAGAAAATCTATCAAAAAGCACACCCTCTTGACCTAAACGCCTCCGAAAAGTAACTTCTGCTATGCTGCTTAGAACAAAATTTTGAGAGCTCGAACGACTTCGAAAGGGGGGTAAAACTGTAGGTCACCTGCTCAGAATACTCCCGGAACGTCGAGGATGCTCCCACGAGCAAATTTTCCGAAAATTGCCTGAAAACTGCGATTACGCGCACGGATGCGAAAACGCAAGTAGAGGCTCTGGAAATCACCTTGCTCTGATACCAATTGTTGAAGATGATGAAACAGGAAACAGAAGGAAGACAGCAACTCAGAGTAGGAAGAAGATGGAGAAGGAGAAGACACAGAGCTTGTGTACGAGATCTTTGTAGTCTATCTCTCTGTATTAGAATAATAGTGTATCTTCAAACTCAGAGCTACAAAGCTTATATGAAACCCTAAGAGATAAGGTGTCCTTTCACACCAGATGTCCAAAGGGAAAAACCCAGTGGGAGAAAAGTGCCCCTGGTGAAGCACGTATAGACACTAACACTACTACATGTCTACAATAGGATCACTATCAAGAATAGGTTTCCAATTCCAAGAGTAGAATACCTATTTGATAAGCTACAAGGGTCCGGGCCTACTTCAGTAGGATTGACCTAAAAAGTGGCTATCATCAAATAAGGATAGTTGATCAAGACATTGTAAAGACCGCATTTTTCACTACGTTTGGTCTTTACGAATATATTTTCATTCCTTTTGGCTTGACCAATGCACCAAAATCTGAGATCAAGAGATGGTTGAAGGAAGGAATAAACCATTCTATAGATCTACTTGCTCTTGTAGATCTTCGGGGAATAGGTTGAGGCTCCTCATTTGGTTGACGTTCTTGTACGTCTTCATCGTCCTCAAACTCCATGTACTCATCACCTTTTTCTTTTTTTTTTCTTTCCGAGTAATCTTTGTACATATTTTTTCATTAAAAAATACAACCTACTTCTAAAGATGTCACCATCTTCAAGTTTCCAGAGGCGATACCCAAAGTCACCTTCTCCATGGCCAATGAAGAAACACTTTTTGGACTTTGCATCTAGCTTTGACCTTAGGATTCTATCTATGTGCATGAAAGCCTCACACCTTAGCAATTTGAGAAAGTCACAATTATTTACGTTTGGCCTAAAATGAACACTTTTTGCAATTTTTTCAATGGACAGCCTTTTTATGACCTGTTTAAAGCCTCTAAGTCAAGTAATAACTTAATTTGGCATAAAATATCAAGAAAAAGTAAATAATTTTAGTTTTTGCAAACTCTTCAAAATTTACCTCAATTGTATCCTTAAGCTTACCCACCACTGGTTCATACAACTTTTAGAGGATAATCTCCAGCCTAATTCAGTGGTTGACAGTCTTTTGGTGGTGTTTCAATCCATAGACCTGAAATTCTACAACTTCACACAAAACACTCACAATTGATTCTTTTAAAGTGAGCAATGTTCTGAGATCCCACGTTGGATTCTACTTACCCTACTCCTCCTATGTTCTATTGCAATGGGGTTGTGGAAAGTGTCCACTAGCACTTGTTTTCTTGTTTTTTATGGTTCTTTGAGCCTTGATCTTAAGACTTGTTGCGTCCATAAATCATTCTTAAGATCCTAATCTAATCCCACAGTCCTACAAGGTACTTAGCAAGTACAATCTACTTCCAAGCTACCTCTACACAACAAAAGACGACAATCTTAAGCTATGCGGTTTTTAAGAGAATGTTTTAACTCTAGGTGATCCTAGAGGAAGTTAAAGGATTTATGCATCCCCGAAAACGGCACCAAATGTGGGATGGGTTTCTAACCTCACTCTTATCTTATTGCAGACATAGCGAGAACCACAAACATAATTGTCAATCCATGGGATGAAGCTGACTTGACTAGTGCATAGAGGCTACAAGAGGGTGTCAATCTCTCCAAAAACAATAGACAACTCACATCTAACACAAGCTACACTCACATGACCTAAGTCATCAAAAGCCAATCGCCAATCGACAAACAAAACATGATCATTACATCATCTGAATGTCATGAAACTTCTAGGATAAGTATATAGCACCTAAAGCACACATGCTTATGGTGTCAAATTCTAGTTTTGATGAAGTGAAAAAATCATGATTATTAACAACAGAGTGAGTTTTTGACCTAACCGTTTTTGACCCCGAATGCATCTAAATGCTTAGCAATGATACCCCAATACCTCGCCTATTCTTACTTTGTGATTTCCTAGATTAAATTCCTACTTATGAAAATTAGGCTGCAGGTCGAAGACACCAAAAGCTACAGTTTACCATGATATGTTTACGTTAATGCTAGAGCTCTTACTTGTGGTTGCAATGCAACAGGAGGCACTGCAATGTGACAACCAGGAAGGGAGTAGGAAGCGCGAGAAGGACATAAGTGAGTGTCGTTAGCTCACGCTGTGTTTCTATTATCCAAAACTTAAAAATAACTTACAAAAATTGGCTTTTATACCTTATCCAAGGTTTCTTTTGTCAGAAACTAATACTCTCAGAGCTCTAACTAAGGATAAGTTAATACAATCTTGAAGTTTATATCCCCCGCTCATTGATTACAATATCCACCTAGAAAATAAGAGTTACATTATTCCCGATCTATCAAAATAATAAGTGTTTTACAATAAAACTCTCAAAAAATGTTACATGGGTTAGCTTTTTGCTAACACCATCTCCTTCTCCAAGCTCGTAGAGAAGTTGAGAGTCTATACCAACACTCTTGGCTATGGAATGTAAATCCAACCAAGAGTCGTGCTTTAATGCTTAAGCTTTCCATCTTCTCCATCTTCATTACTATGCTATTGTGTATGCTAGCAAGAAGAGTGATGATAAGTAAGGAACTATTTCTTTCTCCTATGGAATGTTTCTTATTCCTCTTCCCTACCCTCATTCCCCACTAGCTCTCTCCACCTTCGAAGGTGTTTGAGGCCTTGGGAATGAGGCTTGGGATAGTTAATGCTTTTTGCAAAGTTTATGGTATGCTCATGATGCATGAAGCTTTCCATATTCATTGCATCACCTAGGTCGCAAGGAACATAAAGATTGTATTGTACCAATTCTCTCTTGATGGGAGAATCTATAAAACAAATGCCTATTGGAGGAGGGACCGGCTCCACATAAATCCTGTCCTCAACTATTGTTGTGCTCTCTAGACTTTCTCTCTTGCAAAAGTCTTATCCATGCCAACTTAATTAAGTACTATGTCTATGTTGCTACCACCAATTAAGTTCACACTCTATGCTCTCAAAGTAATCTGACAAAAATGTTCTCTCTAATTTCTTGATTCCGCTATTCTCAAAGTTCATAGGCCATTTTCATTACATTGGTATCAGAGCATTCGGTTTCTCTTTTCTTGTTTAAAGAGAGGTCATTAAGTAGCCTATTAATGGTTGATTTTGTTAATTATATCAGGGTATTCTCCATACGTTGCTGTACTGGGGACTAGGATCTATTATCGGTTTTGTTAAGCCCATATTGTGGGATATGGTGCACACCTTGGGATCTTTGGTCTTAATAATGGAGTCCTTTTAGACTTGCCTATGGCTTTACCATTATTAAGCCATAAGAATTTTGAAAGGAGCTATCCCATGGCAACTCTGCAATATTAGACCCACTACATTACTCTCTATATTTAACAAATTTCAGCCATGGGTGTAGATACTGAAGTGCTGATTTTCAAAGGCTAAGAGGAGTAGTAGCTAAGGTTTTGAATTACCAAAGTATACACTAAGTATGTACACAAATTTTGCTAACGTGGATGACAATAACCAAGAGAGTAGAATGAAAATTGATAACTTTGATTTTGCACATGAAGGTGCTAATGGTGATGCCCTTATGTTTGTCAATTACTTGTTACTAGGTTGCAGCAAGCTATGGGCAACCCTGCTTTGCAAGCCAAAGTTACTCAACAACTTTGCACCTATGGGATTTCCCTTCCTCTCCAAGTAGAGAGAGAGCTTAGGAGGCCTCTTGAAAAGACCCGCAGAAGAAGACTCGCTCCCATATGAGAGGAGGAATCCAAAGTGCAAGAAAATAATGATTCGTTAGGTTCCTCTGAAGATGTGCTCCACAAAGACGGTGGTCTAGATGATCGACAACGCCTCCTAAGAGGAAACAGTCAACCCACAGTCCTTCCCCTCATCACTCTAAAAGGGAAGAGAGGTAACAAAGGAAGAAAAGGGCAAGAAAGAGATCACCCTCTTCTCCTTCTTCTTCACCTTCCTCCTCTTTTGACGAAAGCTATGGCTATTCTCCTAGAGAATACAAGAGGGGAGGACATCGCAAATCATACCCTGCATGGCGAAGGTCACAAAATATCAAGAAGTTCAAAGAAGGAGGAAAGAGTATCTCTTTTCTCACCTATGATGACACCGTTGGTGCCACCAACAAAGTATTGGCCTTCATCTAGCAATTTGATGCATCCTTTGGAGATGAGGGCTTCACAGAGTCCTCCAAGATACACCATGTAGCTATGTGATTCCAAAAATTATCTCGTCAATGGTGGGCTAGCCTTCGTGGCAACGGCAAAGCCCCAAAGACATGGAAAAATCTACGAGTTTCCATCATGAAGCATTTCCCTGCAACAAGCGATGTAAAGGAAAAATTTATTACCGAATGGCATAGTTTGAAGCTTCTCTCCTATGAGTCTATTCACAAATAGGTAGACAAGTTTGGGGTTTACATTTCAAGGATACTTGTCTTCCAAAAGGGACACTTCCCCGAGCAAAAGCAACAATTTTGTGTAGGATTACTTGAAGAGATGACCGTGTACGTCAACTCTCAACGGCTTGGTTTTATCACCAAAGTAATTCACCACACCATGGTTGCTTTGCACATAAATTTCCAACAAGGGGCTAGAAGGAATGTAAAGCCCATGAAAAATAAAGACAAAAGTGATGCAAAGGAGAAAACCAATGCCCAAAATTCTTCCAAAGGCAATTCCAACAAGAACAACAACAACAACAATCGGTCCAAGGAGAACGGAGTTCACAAAGGTAAAAATAAACTCTCTCCTAAAGAGTTTGAAGATTTTTTTGCAAGGACCATAAGTGTTTTAAGTGTGGGGAGCAAGGACATGGCTATCATTCTTGCCCCAAGAGAAATGCTTGCAATGAGACTCCTAAAAGCTTCCACCATCAAAGCTCCAAAAGATGATGCTCATTGCAAAGGATCATCTATCTCCTATGCTTGGGGAAAGGTAAAGGAGCATGATGCCTTCATCTTGTTTGATCATGGCTCTACTCACAACTTCATGTGAATGGGCCACTAAGTTGGGCATTCAAGCTTTTGAGATGGGAGATACTATAACGGCTGACACAACTTTCAAGGGACAGCAAGCCTCCGTTTCTCCCTTCATTGGGAAGTTTAGGCTTCATGTCCAAAGCTATGTCGACAAAGAAGACTTTTGTATCGCTCCTCTCCAACATGAAGATGCTATCCTAGGGGCACCATGGTTCAACTACATTGCTGCCAACATGAAGTTCCCTGAAAGGAGAATCTACTTCACCTATGGGGGAAAGAGCATATATATAGATTCTAGTGAATCTGGTTGTACTATACCACTTGTGAATTCACCTGCTTTTGATAAATCAATGAAGAGCTCAGTTTTTGCATACATGATTTTTGTCAAAAAATTCCCTAAAAGATCCTAATGTTTCATCAAATGTAATTGGTAGGAATCAAGAAGAGTTAGACTTGTCTAGTTTTCTAAAAGGATTCCAAGATGTGTTCATCAATGATATCCCTATGGACTTACCTCCAAAATGAGGGGATGACGACCATCGAATTGAGCTCCTACTAGGAAGTTCACCGCCTAAACAAGCCGTTTCCCAAGCTCAACAAGAGGAGATCATGAGGCAAGTACATGAATTGGTAGACAAAAGGATGGTGAGGCCTAGCTCCTCTCCCTTTTGTTCTCTAGTCCTTTTAGTGCAAAATAAAGATGTTACATACCGTATGTGTGTGGACTATAAAGCACTAAACCATATCACTATCAAAAAAAAAAAAAACTATGCCTTGGGTAAAAGATTTGTTTGATAAGCTACAAGGTTGTACCTAGTTCAATAGGATTGACCTTAAAAGTGGCTATCATCAAGTAAGGATATTGGATGAAAATATCCTACGGACCGCGTTTCGTACAACGTTTGGCCTTTATGAATATCTAGTCTTGCCTTTTAGCTTGACTAATACACCTGTCATGTTCGATCGATAAAAGGAGAAAAAATTTAGACCCTACCGCAAATTCACTAGAGTGTTCTTTGATTATATCATTATCTACAAGTCATTGGAGGAACACAAGAAACATCTCCAAGTGAATTTTCAAGCATTGAGGGAGAACAAGCTTTTTCTCAACCAAAAGAAAAGAGAATTTTTCCTTCAAGAGATTCAATACTTAGGTCATATTATATCTCAAGATGGTATCTTAAGGATCCATCAAAGCTAGAGGGAATAAAAGCATGGTCTAATCCAAGGAATCTACACGAGCTAAGAAGCTTTATTGGTATGTGTGCATACTATAGATGCTTCATAGAAATGTTTTCTCAAATAGCATGACCATTACATGACTTAACAGAGAAGAACATTAAGTATTCATGGACTTCTAAGGAGAAAAATGCTTTTGACAAGCTCAAAGAGAAGCTTACATCCCAACCAATCCTCGTGCTTTTGGATCTCTCAAATCCATGTGAGGTCCAATGTGATGCTTGTGGTGATTTCCTTGGAGTAGTCTTGCTTCAAGAAGGGCATGCCATAGCATATGAGAGCTGAAGGCTCAATACGGATGAACGAGTCTTGGGACTTTATGAGAAATAGCTTTTAGTTGTTCTATGTGTCCTAGACACATGGAAGTACTATTTATTCAGGACTCCATTCATTTTACAAACAGACCACCAAAGTCTCAAGTACTTCATGACACGGGTGGAGCAAATTTCTTTTGCAATTTAAATTCCATATTGCTAACATTGCTGGTAAGAACAATCAAGTGGCTGATGCACTCTCACTGGCAACCAAAAGTTAATGTGGTATCTATAGCAACTCACAATGATCTATATTCTATGATAGATGAGTATGCTACTGACCCTGACTTTAAAGATGTAATGTTAGCCCTTGCTTTGGGAAATAAAGAGGAACCATTCACCTTGCAGTATGGTTACCTTCTCCATGGAAATAGGATATCTATTACCCACTCCCTTCGTGAGAAAGTCATGTATGAATCCCATGATCCTCCATATGTGGGACATATAGGCATTCAACCTACTCTCTGCGGAGTAGAAACGTACTTCTATTGGCCTATCATGAAAGTGGAAATACAAGAGTATGTTTCAAAATGTGAAGTATACCAAAATACCAAGTATGATAGAGGGAAGTAACCTAGATTACTCCAACCATGACCTATCCAAAATTCACCATGGGAGAGTATATCCATGGATTACCCAAGTCTACCTATGGTAATACGATAATATGGACAATAATTGACAGATTTAGTAAGCAAGCACACTTTATTCCTGTCAAAAAGACTAATAAGGCACACCAAATGCATCTTTCTTCATATCTCAAATTTTCAAACACCATGGATTTCCAACATCCATCATGTCAAATAGATATCCTAAATGATTAGTAATTTTTGGAAAGGTCTCTTTGAAAATCTAGGTACGATATTGAATTTCTCTTTGGCCTATCACCCACAAACGGATGGCCAAAGTGAGATAGCCAATCTTACGATACTCAATCTACTAAAGACTTATGTTACAGAAGTAGATCAATACTCACAATGGAAAAGTACTTACCTCTTATAGAGTATGTGTACAATAATACTGTACATACTTCTACGAGTAAAGCACCTTTGAAATCATTGAGGGAAGACCTAAAAGTCCCTTGCTACTTAAGGTATATGGGAAGATATTTGTTGTCGATGAGTATGGCCGTGACCTACAAGAATCTTTTCAAAAGATTAAGGAGGCTATATCCATATCTCAACAAAGGCAAAAAGATACTATTGACAAGCACAGAAGGGCCTTAACGTTCAAAGAAAATGATTGGGTCTTACTTAAATTTCACAAGGCTCGATTGAGGCAAACTACGGGTAAAAATCCTACGGGCCATCAAAAGTATCATGCTAAACTAGCAAAAAGATACTATGGTCCTTTCCAAATCTTGAAGACCATCAATGAGATGGCTTATCAACTCAAGTTGCCCAACCATTGGCTCATACACAATGCTTTCCACGTGAGTAAACCCTACAAAGGAGAGCCACCAAGTGAACCAATTATTGAAGACCCTCCCGAAATTGAAGACCAAGAAGAGGTGCTACAACTTGAAGCTATCCTTCGGCATGGAGAAGGTACTATGACATGGTAAGATTATATGACGATATCTTATTCAGTTAAAAATTTATCCTTTTGAAGATGCTAGATGGATACAAGGAATACATCTTAAGGATAGTATGAACCTTGTCAATGCTTACAATGCTACATTAGAGTAAGCAAATGTAAAAATTTCTTTCAAATGACCAATGTTCTTGTCTTTTAAGACTAGCTTTCTTTTTATTGTGCACAAATTTAAATAGTATGCATGCTTAGAATCATGTTTATGATTATGAAGTCTCTCAAACACCAAGTAGAATTTGTCACTGTACTTGGGAGAATGAAACGGACTAAACAATAGACATGCTTGCGGTAGCTATGTCTCCCAAGCACCAAATGAATTCGTCATCCATCTTGGAAAGATGTCGTTGGGTAAAAACGGATCCTCTACCCACTAAGAAAGATTGACTAATGACTATGGATTTATCTCTTCTACCTCATAATCGAGGACGACTATGATTTCAAGAGAGAGGTAATGTCATAAAATCTAATATCTAACCATCCCAAATGATTTTTTCATCTAGCACTGCTCATTGAAAGTGGGCAAATTATTGGGAACAAGGGTTAGAATATAGGCATGTGCTTAATAGATCTATCTCAACACGGGGCCAATGATAAAGGGGTCCAAATGAGAGATGGTCTATCAAAGAGCAAGGCTAACCAATGGAGCTTAAAGCACCTTAGGGTTAGCTTGATTAAGAGTACCTTCAAAAGGTAGTGTTAAAAGTCCTTTGACCTTAGGTAAGCTAGGGATGCACCTGAGGTGGGAACCTGGCCCCAGCATGAGGTGCTTGTTGTGCTTGATGATTGAGGTGCTTGAGGTGCTCGTCGCTGACTAACATGCTTGAGGTGCTGTTGGCGGGTACGCCGCGACGGACGTCAGCACAGCGAGAACTCACCTAACAAGATTTGTCAACTAAGGACGAAGCTCAACTCGCATGCACATGGAAGCAAGCATAGGGTGTCAACTTACACTCGACCGACTCTTGACTACTTCCTACAGAGGTCTCTACCCAATGTCTAAGCTACAGCCTTCAGAAGTGCATAAGAGGAGATTTTCTGCAATGCTTCCAAGATCCAAATACCCATCAATTGTTCTCAAAACGCCACACAACTTGAAGGAGACCCTACTAACACCAATAGGTCACTCTCCCTAAGGTCCATGAACCAAGATCGCGACCCTAAACACCTGGTACAAAATCACGTAGGATGTCTGGTCAAAATTTGCAGGTCGTCGTTTTTGAAAACTAAAGTGCCTAATGTGTATCTCTACTCAATGCGAACACGTGGATATGCTGAAATGTGAAAATAGACAACGTATGCTCATCGAATCACCAGATGTAGCTCATGGGTCGAGTTCGCAAAACCAGACCGTACACCCGCAATGTAGGTATTGGCGCGTAGCTCTCGTCAAGGGCAACACGCTGCACTTCTCTGCACTCGATTCCGACCATTGGTGCGCACATAGCGTCAAGATGAAACTTTCACTCTCTTTCGTACACAGTACGCTCACTCACAGACATAACTTTTTTAAAAATGACAAAGGTTCCTTTCATTAAGGTCAAAAGTGGTATAAATGCCTTACAATCTCAAACCCTAATGTTCCAATTTAACCATCTACTCAATCTTAATGTGAAAAATGGGATACAATATGGAAGCTTCTGTAAGCCCCACTATTTACAAAGGTGAAATGACGGGTTTTCTCAATTAAAGAATAATTACAAAAAATAATATTCCGCCGAGCAATCATTCTCCGTAGGGTGTGTCCAGCTGCTAACACTCCCCCCCTCCTAGTTCATGTCGTCCCCGACATGGCATTTGAGCTGCTTCTTTAATGTAGGATTTCGTGCATCTTTAGAAGGGACTCATAGCGCGCATGCTGAGAGAGTAACGTCGGGCCGAATATATCTGTGTTGATGGTGAAGAAGCCGTTGTATAAGGCTTCTTCAAAGGCCTGGAGGTGATAAGAAGGCAAAAAGATAATTCTTTGATACAATGCATGTATCACCTCGTGAGAAGGCTGAGCAGACAGATCGTATGCACATCTGTATGTATCTTGAAAGAAAAAGATATTGTCTGTCCCCGCCTGGCCTGGTTTGAAGGTTTCGAAGACTGCCAAAAGGGTTTTACATATTTTTCTCATCATGATGCAAGATAGGCCAGGCGAGCCAGTGAACAATTTGATGGCGCTCGTTAGGGTTTTCACCATGTATTGCTCACTCATTCTCTCGCCTGCCTTCAAGTCTGGCAGCTTCGGGTAATTGAGCCAAGTGGGTTGGCTTCTTTGCAACAGCTGTTGGGCTTTCCATGTCCTCATCCTTGGTAGAGGGTAGAAATTGAGGTTATCTCTGATCACTTTAGGTGCCTCTACCAGATGGATTAGATATTGCAGATATTTTGTGAGCCATGCCTTTCTCCACCTGGGTTGAGAATCCACTATCAGCTTGACTTCTTCAGGTTTGGAGATATCTGCTTTGTACAATGGCACTATTGGCTCCTCTTTTATCTGTTTGTTGATTGTAGCAGCTTCACACTTTAGCAAAGGATATGGGAGAGAAGGATGTAGCCATTCACGCCGAAGGTTACTCGCATCTATCTTTTGAATGGTCATTGATTTAAACACTCTCTGCTCCCACTCCAATGCTTCTTTGGTTGTGTCTCTTACTGCTGCTTCTATGGCCTTCTGCAGCTTTTCTTCTTCTTCTTGTGTCAGATCCTGAGGCTCTTGTGAGGGTCCCACCAGGATGTCCTCGTGCATGGTGGTGTCCACTGGATCTGACACATTCTCTATGTCGATTCCTTCCATTGCTGTTGGCTCGGTGCTAAACTGTTGCTCTTCAGTTTGCTGCTGGCATTTCAACTCTTCTATCTGCTTCTGAAATGTTCTCTTTGCCTCTTCTGCTTGATCTCTCATGTTTACTAGGAGGTCGTTTAGATCTGCATTTATTCTTTCTGCCTCCTCAAGCTTTGTCTTGATGTCTTCGTTTTCTGCTTGCCATCTCTAAAACTCTTCATCCATCTTCTTCTTCACGGATTCTAGCTCATTTTGCATGGCTTAGTTCTCTTCTTCCAAGCAGTTTTGCGCTACAAGAGACCCCTCAGCCAGCATCAGCCTTTGACTTTTCTCCAGTGTTAACTCCTTTTGGAGTTTCTTCATTTGTTCTTCATATAAATCAGTCTCTGAAGTTGTGCCAGTCGAGCTAGCATCTCGGACTCTGGTCAGAGATGCTCTTAGCCTTTGGATGGTCTGATCTTTTACTTTAATCTGGTCTTTTAGCTCTATTACCTCATCCTGGCTTGCCTCGTCTTCTATCTCTGCCTTTTCCTTGGTATTCCTCAGTGTTTCCACCTCTTTAGACTCTTCAGCAAGTTGTAGAGTCAGGTTGTTCCTTTCTCTCTCTGCATCTATCAATGACTTGCTGATTTTCTTGTATTCTTCCTCTACTCTTTGGAGTTTTTTTTCGGCTGCCTAATTCTGTCGTTCCATTTCCTGGCATCTTTGTAATGCCGCGTTCAGACTGTCTTGCAGCTCTGTTTGTTTCTCTATATGCTCTTGGACTTGTTTTTGTAGTGAGTCGACTTCAGCCTTGATCTGAACTTCATTGGTTTTGAGATTATCAATCTCACTCTCCGTCGCCATTGATCTTGCTTTGAGCCCAGTTAGATTTTGCATCACCACATCCCAATCATTGGTTGGTGGATGTAGGTCCATTGTATCGGTGGCCATCTCTTTCAATTCCACTAACCAAAGGCTCTGCATCTGTTCCTTGGGCCTTGTGCTTGCCAACTCAAAGGCTACAGTAGGTGCCTCTTCTCGAGAGTAACCTGCAGCTAGTAGATCAAGAAATATTCTGAAATTCTTTTTTTCTGGATCCAGCTTCTCCTCTTTTGGTTCAGCTTCTTCTTTCTTCTCTTCCTCTTGGCTCTTCTCTTGCTTGGACTCTTCTTGTTCATCAATTCTATTCAGCTCCTCCTTTTGTTGGGTTTGTGGAGGGCTAAGAGGAGGTGGTGATGGGGGTGGGATTGACTCCCGGCTTGACGGTGGAGTTGGTGGCTTTTTCTTGAAATCCTGGTCCGCCTTGGTCTTTCTCTCTCTTTCTTGGCCTTTCTGCTCTTCGAGCAGTTTCCATCTCACTTCGTCCACTTCTTCTTCTGTAAAAGGGACATTCGGGATATTTTCTGTCGTAGCATCTAGGCTCTCAAAGTTTTCGATGTAGTCTTTGAACCTATCCTTGTGAACCCTTCGAGATGATCCCGACATGGCTTCTAGGGATGTCTTCCACAACTCGCTTAGATCTCCCTTGAGTTCTCTTTAGGATCTGAAGCTTTCCATTAGTCTTTCTAGCCGCGCCGCTTTTTGTGGCTTGGTTTCTTTGATCGGCACTTGTAGACTTTCTTTCTTTCCTTTCTTCGACTTTGGCGGCTCTTCTAGCACGGTCTCTAACCGGCGCTTCAAACGTGTGGCTACTCTGGGTGCCCTAGGAGGTTCTTCTTCTTTATCTTCTTTCATCTTTAGCCAATCATTTTGTGAGGGAGGTTCAGAACAGTTTCCCTTGGCATGCAATGCTCCATAGACCACTTTTGTTATCAGCTTACCAGGTACAATGTAGGTGGGATTTCTGTTCCCCATCTTTACCAGGTTGTCATGGATGTAAGCAGCATAATTTATCACTTTTGGCTTGCTCTTCTACATTGCCGAGGTGAAGGGGGTAGCAATGGATCCAGGTGGCATTCTGTATTTTTGTGGCCGCTTTGTACACATGTGGAAGTATTGGTTGTAGAGCTGGCTCATGATAGCCACTTTTGGGTTTGCAACATCTTCAAATGTGTAGTTGTTCTTCTTTTCCGAGTACACCTTGACTTCATCTCGCCTCTTTGTCACACTATCTCCTTTGTTTGAGATGTCAAGTGCGGCTGCCACCACCCTCTCTGTGATGACAATCATGGTATCTGGCTTGCCTTGCAGATTAGTGACTCGGGCCACTCCATCTTCCTTGATAGTGGTTACCAATTCCCACACTCTTTTGATGTCAATCCCCGCTGGCAAAGCTTCAAAGTATTTATGTAGATCCAGCTTCTCCAGGTAATCCCCCATCTTGCTCCTAAAAAATTCATTGAGCTCTCGTGGTATCATGGGTAGCTCCACTGCATTTCCTTCAGGATCTTTGAATACGCCTTGGTAGATTCTCAAATCATTGGACTCTAGAAAATCATCCTGAATCCATGTGCTTGTGGGCTTCAGAGTTCCTTTTGGGATCACAAATGGCTCCACTTATTCCAAGTAGTCTTTTATAGTCATTCCTTTCTTCTTTCCAGGTGATTTTGCGGCTCCCATGGATCCTGTTGCACTCAGTAGTCCAAAGTTAGCGTTTTTTCCATATTAGCTGATAAACCGAGTTCTAACTATCCAAATGACTTGAAAATTGAAAATAAAACTTAAAAAGAACTGGCAAAACTCTACATTTTCCCACAATAGCTTTCTGGCCAAAAATTATCATTTAGACATCCTACGCGTAGGATGTCTACCTTGCCTGTTTTTGGTGAAACTTGGCAGGCTGGTGGCCCTTGACCTTTTGCAACATGGCTATGTGATTGGAATTGGGTTTGGACATAAAAAAGTGCATTTTTGGGCATATTTAGGCTTTAGGCTCACAAATTGGGTACGATGTCCTCAACAGGGGGAAAATGATATTCAAATGAGTTGAAATTTGATATACAGGCTTCTTGCACCATGTTAATGGCTCCCATAAGGTCAGATCCTGCACAGTAGGTCAAAATCACACTGGAGACATCCTATGTGTAGGATGTCTTTCTCATCAAAATGACTTGAAGTTGGTTCTGGGGTTAGCTCTTGGCATGTGGAACATGGCCCTGCTCTTGGATTTTGATTTGGACAAGAATTGGTGTTGGTAAGAGCATGTGTAGTGTTTTTAGGCTCAAAAAGTGCATCTTGGAGGTGTTGGGGACCAAATGTGATGGGAATGGCTTGAAACTTGATACATGGGCTTATGAAGGTGTTATAGAGAGATCTGAAACTCAAAAATGCCAGTTGGGGGCCAAATTGGTCATTTAGACGATGTCTATTTCATCATTTTTCACATATGACCCCACAGATAGCTTGGCAATGAGCTCATGCGTATATTGTGCAAGTTTCATGTGATTTGGACTAGTTTTGGTAGGTCTATGGCCCATTATTGCCTCTATGCTCTGACTTTGCGTTTTTTGGTGCACATGAGGTCAATTTTTGTCCAAATGTGATGAAACTTTGTGGCTAGCATGTACAGGCTATTCAGAAACTCTGTGTGATAAGAGATGTTGAGTTTGGTGCCTAGATTTGGCCTCGAGACATCCTATGCGTAAGATGTCTCTTGATGAAATTTATATTGGAGGTGCTACTAGTGCCTGCCCTGAGCCCCCCTGAGTCCCTTTTAAGCTTTATTTCAACAAAAAAGTCAAATAGATAGAAAGAAACTCCCTGTGTGGATTTCAGAGCCTCAGATCCGTTTTCTGACTTTTGGAATGCTTTTCGGCGATGAAATTTCTTGATGTTGGTCTCCATAGCTTCACGGTCCCTTGGGGATCCTTGCCATATGGTTTTTGTTGACTTTGGCTTCACCGGAGCTCTGTTTGGCAATTTGTCGCTCTGGAAGCGCCCATGGTTGCGTTCACATGTCATCGATGACTTGTGGTGGTCTACCACCATAGGAATTGGTTGTTGATGGTCTAGGAAAGCCGCTCGTGAAGTTTGGTGGCAAACGGACATGCGGTTTGGTCGTGAGAGCTATTTGACGCTTTGTGTGTCTGATGCCGTTTCTGAAGTTTAGTGCCGCTTCGGGTTGCCTTATGGCCATGTGGGCTATATAGAATTGTCAAGCATGTCAAGATGCCCCTACCCATGAGTTTTGGTAGAATTTGGGCACCTTTCCGCCGATTTACCATTTGGTGGCCTCTTGCAGGGCTCTAGAAGTTAGGGTTTTTCCCGATGGTTTTCTACCTCCTTTGGGCATTCAAAATTGGTCTCCTATGCTAGGGTAAGCCGCTAATGAAGCTTCGTTGCTTTTGGGTTAGCCGTTAGGTGGTCACTTCTACTTGTAGGTCTCTACTGCTCGCTTCTCGTGTGAACCCTGCGCTAGTTTTCGCGACAAAACATCAAACATACGCGAAAAGCTCAAGGTGGTGAGCCTACCTCTCATGTCTGGAGTCTGTTGGGTGGTCGTGCGCGTCGTAGAAGCCGCTGGAAGTCCCGTTCGCTCTAGGTGGCAAGAGCTCTCTCTCAAAAGGCAATAGTAGAAATGAGCTTAAAATGAAGTGAAAAAATCTTATAATGGGGTCCCCGAACCACTTTCCATGAAATTTGACATGTGCTCCCAACTTCTTGCGAGATGCGGTTTAGGCTCAAAAATTTCTTGATTTGGACTCCATTTGCCCAGTTTCCGAGAAATTTGATGTTTCGGTCAAAATCCGGCCAAAACACGCTTTCCGCTCCATTCACATAATTGCACCCCCATTGTACCATAGGTTGTCCTATAGTCACTGATTATCCCCATATTTTTTGTTTTTCATTACGATCGTTTTTCACCTGCTTTTTGTATTTTTAAAGTTTTTCTACCGATAATTAGTAAAATTAAAAAGAAAATAGAAAATTAAACCCAGAAAATTCCCAAAAATCATAATAACTTAAAAACATCACCGCAAAACACTATATACACTCACATGCAATTTTTATGGTCGGATTTCTCCGTTTTACCAAAATTTTGTCCGAAAAATGGCTATTTTTACCTATATACATACACTTAGGGGCTTGATTTGGCGTTTGGCCCCATATACTTGTAGATTCATGTTGTATAAGGGCATATGTACTTAGGTTAGTCCAAAAAATTTCGCAATCAAACGACAACCCTCTAAAATAGTCGAAAAACATGCCCTTTTTTGCTCTTTTTACCATTGGGTCCACATTGGAGAATGCCTCCCCCCCTCCTAGCCGGAGTCCTCCCGGACGACAAGATATCGCCTTGGAGTATGTGTTGTGCATGGATTTAAAAAATTGTGCTAATGCTTGGCCGTGTAATGTGGCCTTATAGGATGCATACTCGGTCAATGTATGGAAAAATTAATGTTGTGCAAGAGGAGGGTATAAGCAAGATGCTTATTGGCATTCGATGTTGAGGTTTCCTGTTTGTTGTTGATTTGGTCAGAAAATTTTCTTTGCAAGTAAAAGTTGTAACTCTACCGCTCTCTGTTTGATCGTCTTTCTTGCAAAAGTCGCTTGGTTTGCCGCTACTGTCGAAATGGCCATGGTTATCTCGTTGGAGAGAATTGTCGTGGTGGGGTTGGCTGTAGTCTTTTTCTCTTTTTCTTTCCATTTGTAGCCTTGTTTTGGTTGTCTTTGTAGGTTTATTGCTACTTCCGCGGTTGTCATTGTTATGCTGCTGATGGGCACCCACATTGATCGGTTTGTCGGTTTCATATGTAGTGTGTGTCTGCATGCCGATGTTGCTTGTACTAATGGGAGTTCCTATTGCTTTGGTTTTGGGATCCAAATGCGAGTCGCATTTAAGTTGTTGCTGAGCATTTTCTTTGGGATCCATATCTTTTTTATTCCCTTGGTTTTTGGTTGAACTGTCTGCTTCTGTTGACTAATTCTATTGTATTGTGGTTTGTCTACCATGTCACCTCTATCCTTCCGCACCCTTACTTGTTTGTCGTGTGTTGCTAACCTTGATCTTGGCCCTGTGGTTGTTTTATGGAAAAACTACTCCCTTGTTCATGCTCGCAAGCACGACACAGACAACATACTTATCATCCGATGACACAACTAACCCATAGGTGCACGTAGGCAATCTCGTTAGCTTGTCAGGCTGAGACCAATCTACACATACGCACTTTTATGATGCATCAATCACTAACCCTGGTAGAATGCAACCCACTCTATCCCTAAACGCTCACAACACTGTTTACACCTCCAATAAACTCGGAATCGCATCAAACTTACTAGGCACCATCCTCTCAATAGGATATACTTACCTATAAGTCTAATCTCACCAGATTTGAACCCTAGTTATCTCGATTACAGTCGCGATAGACTCACAGGTCATAATCCAAAAGTGGACGAAACCTAAGTCTATGAATATCTATGTGTAGCTAATCTCTTTCTCATTCCATATAGCACTTGATTGTTGAAAACAGACACTGTTTGTGCTACTTACAAGCAAAACAAGCTCGAGGAAGGATCGATCGCGAACAGCTCAAAAATATGAATGCGTGGAGTGGGCGCGTAGCTCTCGGAGAGACTACCGCGATGATGTGGTCACATCGTGAATCCGGTGAGGGAGAAGCGCATAGCGAAGAGGATAATACACACTCACTCTCTCTCTCTCTCTCTCTCTCTCTCTCTCTCTCTCTCTCAAACTCGTACGACATAGGATTAATATTCAAAAATGTTATATCAAAAAATGGTTCTAAGGTGACTTTTATACTTTAGTCACCTTAGCTCAAAAATGTACATGGGGTTCTCTTCCTCATAATTACAAAGTGGGAACAATTATGGGTCCTGACTGACTGATTAATCTTTACATAACCCAAACAAGTGGATCAAAATGATAAGACGTCTTTGACATAAAAATGGGAATTTGATAGGCTTTACAAGGTGGGCTCATTACAACAGTTGGACAAGTTGGGCTCCAACACTCCCCCCCTCCTAATTCATGTCTACCACGAAATGATCGTCTTTGTCTTCAGTGTCGTTGTCGTCCTTCTTGGTTGATTTGATGTAGAAACACATCATATCGCATAGACTCGCTTGCCATTAATGGGCCAAAAAAATTGGATTTGTACATGAAGAAGCCTGTGTAAATTGCTTCTTCGAATGTTTGGAGATGGTAGCTTGGTAGAAACGTCAGCCGTCTGAAGTAGGCATACAACACTGCCTCTGTAGGCGGCCCACTTAGATCATATGACAGCTCTGAGATGCTTCTTTCTGTATTCATATACTCTGAAGTCCATCTTTCTGAGAACACTGTGAGACAGGCCAAAAAGGTTCGAGCTATTTTACATAGCATCTTGCAGGATAGGTCGGGAGAGCCTTCGAATTCTGCGATGGCGCCCTGAAGGGTTTTTGCCATGTAAGAACCGGATATTCTCTCTCCCTGTGCAGGCCCTGGCAATACTGGATAATTCAGCCATGTAGGATTTCTGCTTTATAGTGCTTTATGTTGGCTGTAAGTGTATGTTCGGGGCGTTGGGCAAAAAGTTCTATCATTCCTCAGCTCAGGCAGTGCGTTGACTAAGTGGATCAAGTTATTAGGGTGATCCAAAAGCTATTGACGCCTCCACTTTGGCTGGCTGTCTACTATCCTGGTTTTTTGTTCCCGATCGTGTAATTCTCCTTCAAACACTAGCACTTGTTCTTCTTTTGCGAGCTGCCGTTGATGTGTCAGAGTTTCGTATTTCAGCAGAGCATAGGGTAACATAGGGGCATTCCATTCCTCCCGTAGCTCTGCTTCCGTCTTGCTTGATCTGGAGAGCCCTTGTAGCATCTCCTTTTCTAGTTGCATGGCCTTATACCACATCATCTCTGATTGCTTTTCCATTTGCTCGGCCAGATTCTGCTCTTCAAATCTTGTGAATGAATCTTCGTCTATTTCTTGGTCTTTGGAGCCAGGTTGATTAGTCTGTGTATCTGGGGCCTCCTGATCATCGGATTCTTCCTCGTAGTCATCTTCACCCCCATATATTTCTGCGAGTCCAGCCAAATCCGTGGCTGCTTGCTCCAGGTGCACTCGTACCTGTCCTTGGTGTTGCCTTGCAGTTTGAAGACTTGCGATTTGCGCCACCATTGTTCTACTATTGATTTGGAGAGCTTGAAATTCCATCTCTTTTTGAGCTGCAGACTCCTAAATCTTTTACCCTGATGTGCAAATTTTCATTTTCCTCCCTAAGGGATTTGGAAACAATGCTTTCTATTTCACTGTCATGAGCTGGTCCTTGTTGTTGTTCACTTTGTAAGTCCGAAATTTGCCTTTGTAATTGATCCTCTGCTCTAAGCGCACTTTCGGCTATCATTAAGCGCTGTTTTCTTTCCAAGTCCAGCTCTCTCTTCAGTGCAGCCACTTCTTCTTGCGGGTGGACTATCGGTGTTGTTGGTAGCGACGTTTTTTGTTTCTTTGCTCGTTCTATTTCCCTTGCTTGTATATCTGTTACTGCTCTCAAGTCTTTGACTTCAATTTGTAAGTCATCGATGACGACTTACAAACTTTTGACTATCTCCAGCGCATCTTGCTTTTCTTTTTCCAACCTTTGGATGTGTTCATCTCTGTCACTGACATCTTCAAGAAATACATTGGTTGTATCTTCACAAATGGCATTGAAATATTCAGACTCCTATAAATTTTCCCTGAGGAGATTTACTGTGTTTTTGAGCCCCAAGATCTCAGCATCTCTGATGCTGATCAGTTTTAGAGTGTCATCTCTTTGCTTCTGTAGTCTCAGAACTTCTTGATGGGTTTTTTCTAACTTCGTTTTATTGGACCTGTTCTGATCAACTAACCATTGACTGTGCAGTCTTGTTCGGTTCATGAGTAGGGTCTCCATTGACTGTAAATCTTCATCTATGGTAGCTTCTAGCTCAATTTCTTGAGAGGAGGAAGCTTTTTCTTTTGTCTGATCCACCTCTTTTTTCTTGCCTTTATCAATTTGTGATATGGTTCCAGTGTTTGGGTGACCATCTATTCTTTCTTCTTCTTCTTCACTGGGTGGTGTATGAACTCTCTCATCACGATGTGAGCTCTCTGAATGCGAAGGAGAGTCAGCAAGTGGGGTTGATTGCCTCTCACTTGTCTCTGGCCTTGGAGATGGAGGTGGTGTTTCCTGATCTCCTAAAGTTGGCCTTAGCTGATCTCTCAAAGTTTGGAGATCCTCATCTTCTAGTAGCAATTCTGGTTCGTCCCTAGCATTTCTTTCTTGGATGTACCTCTTGAACCAGTCCAACTCAAAAGCTGGGTTGTTTTTATTCTTCATTCTCAATGTGTAAGTGCTACTAGAAGGTTTCCAAGTGGTGCCTACATCGCCTCGTAGAGATCTCTTGAGAACAAATCCTTCTAGCATTCTTTCCATTTTTGCTACCTTCTGCAATCTGGTGTTGTTTTCCATTTCTGCTTTCCGCTTCTTTAGTCGGACATCTTCCTCTTCAATTCTTCTTTCTTCTTCCATATTTTCTTCTGTACTTCTTGTTACTCTTTCCAGTCTGCGTCCTCCAATGGTGTTAATAGAGGCCGGTACTCGCCTTTGTGATTTGTCTTCAATATTCTCTCTTAATACCAGCCACTCGTTCTGATGAGGAGCAGGTGACAACTGATCTGCCGCGCCTATGGCCTGGTATATTACTATGGTGAGGACTTCTCCTCCTGCAATGTAATTTGGTTTGTCCTGCCGTAGCTTTGTCACTTCTTCAAACAGATATGATGCGTGATCTATATAGAACTCACGTGTCATTCCCATAGCCCATGTCAGTGTTGTTGAGATGCTCCCGTGTGGTGTAGTGTATCTTGGCGGTCTTTTGCTATAGCTCAACAAACACTGACTGTATATCTATGTCAGTTCTCTTACTTCCGGGTTTGCTATGAGTTCAAAAGAAGGCAGTTTGGACTTTTGCAAGTAGATTGTGAGGGTTTTCCTTCTTTCTCTCATGTTGGATCCTTGATCTGACAATTTCAATGCCTCTTTGATGATCTCCTTGGTGATCTGGATCTCCATCGCTTCATTATCCATGCCTGCCACTCTGCAAGTTCCATCTTCTTGGATAGTCTCAATTAGGTGTTGTACCCTCTTGAAATCTATCCCCACTGGTGGTAGTGAGACAAAGTTCCACAAGCCAACTTTTTGAGCCATGACGTTTGCGGTGATATTTTCAGGTAATTTTCTGCCTCCTTGGGAATCATCACTATATCCACTAAATTTTCTTTGTCATCCACATATGAACCTTGATAGATTTAAAAGGCTGCTGCCTATTGCACGTCTGCAGGTATCTAGGTGGCCGCTGGCTTTAGTAAATTGTGTAGAAGTGCATAGGGTATTGCACCTTCTGTTGCCAGGTTCTTGCCTTTTCTTTTTCCCAGAGAAGCATCCATGGATCCTGTATTCACAAATAACAGTTAATGTACAAACATAGTACTTCTCTTCTAAATTGATTACCACTTAATCATGCATCTAGATGAGCCTTTTTAATCCAAGATGAGTTAAGGTAAAATGTTAGCAGATAGACAAGCTCTTCCATTGTCCGACTCTGACGGCTTCAAATTAATGTTGTTGGGTGAAGGAGAACAAGTCCAAATGCCTTGAAATTTTGTGTGGTGTATGTTCACAGGGCATGTAAGGCCACCATATAGTCCCAGACTGAAAATCAGTTCATTTGCAATTTCTGCCCAGTCTATCGTGATAGACTGGCCATTTTTTGACAAGGGTCCTATTTTGTAGTTGTGACTCCACCAGTTGATTTCTCCTACCTTGCACATGATCTGATCCCAATTTCACCTCAAATGAATGTCAAGTGATCCCTTTTTGGATCAAATCCCATTTTTCCAGATTCCTTCCAAGGAGATGTTGGTCTATCTCCTTCATTTTGTGTTGTTTTGGGCTCAAACTTAGTGGGTAGTCCTCTTGCATCATGCTGAAGCCAACTATTGATTCCAATTTTTGATAAGATGGCCTAGTATCACTCTGCTTAGTCTATCGCGATAGACTGGAACTTAGTGTCATTTTGTCATATTTTGGCTCTCATCTGTTTGCCTTCTCCTAGTTGATGTAAGGTTGCCTGACCTCTCATATGTGAATTTTAATTGTCTACCCTTGAGATGTCCTGTTCTGACTCTGAGTTGCTATCATGTCTATCTCGGCTTGCCACATGAGTCCATCTTGTCACCAAATTTGGTGTACTGCCTCCATATGCTTCCCCAAGTCTATCTTGTGAAAATTTTGAAAAGCCTTTCCCCCAAAGATTGTAATAGCAAGTCTATCTCGATAGACTAGGTTACTTGGCTAAGAGAGATCAATTTTGCACTTTGATTTGATAATTGTGGTCATTATTCTTTGTTAGCACCCCTCATGAAGTCAAAATCAAAATTTTACTTGTCTAATTGTAATAGCAAGTCTATCGCGATAGATTGAGTACCTAGGCATTTTTACAAGTTTTTTTATGTTAGTTGACCACAATGGTGTTAGTAGGCTCTCCTAGACACACACATCAAGTTTTAATCAATTTAGAAGAGTGTACTCCCTGTTTGCAGCACTTAGCTGGTTCTGGAGTTGAAGTAGACCACTTAGGTGATGGTCGTCGTTCCTTTTGGTCATTGTATGACTCCGGCTGTCTTTTATTTCGTTTTGACCTTCCGTCAAAGCAGTCAGTTGTTGTTTTGGTATTTACATCACCAAGAACGACCATTTGGACATCTTTCTGGCCTGTTGCTGGCATTTGCCCTAGTGGAAGAGCTTTTTCTTGAGTGGACACATTCCAACTCGTAGTTGACCTCTTTTGGATGTACCTTGTTAAATTTGCTGTCATTTGGTCACTTGGTTGGCCCGTTAGAGTATCGTGACGTTTTGCACAGTTTCCGTCAGATAGGGACTATAGGATCTGTTTTGATGAACTTTTTCATCGTCTAACCATTCAGTTGGTTTGTCGAAGTTATCGGCTTGCTGCCTATGAGTTTTGGCTCATTTCCGATCACTTTGGTTCAGGTGCCCTTTTGCAGGTCCTGTGAAATTAGGGTTTTCTTGGAGGCTTCCTTCACGCTTTCGGAGGTCATAGGCTTGATCCCTAAGCTATAGGAATTGTGCCTTTCAATTTTGGTTCCATTTGGTGGCCTCTAGGTCTTCCTAACAACTAGTCTACAGTATGTGTGCACAAGTTGTGATTGTGGTGCTGGCGAGGTTTTGCGACCAACTGAAGTAAACAACACTTAGAGTCAGTGTTGACGAGCATACCTCTCATATATGATGTCGATCTGGTGACCGTGCGCGATGGATGAGCTCTTGGAAGTCTCAACTGCTGTAGGGAGCTCTCTCTCTCTCTCTCACAATGGAAAATGACTCAAATGAGAGATTTCTAGCCTAGCCTCTCTATATGTAATCGAGACTCCGACACGAAATTTTTCCATCTTTTACCTGTGGCCATAACTTTTTGCGAGATGCGGTTTAGGCTCGCAAATTTCCTAATTTGGACCTCGGTTGCTCCAGTTCTACAATTTTTGCAGATTTCTCCTGTTTGGAGGTCCCGTCATGACGATGGTCAGTTTTGCCCTGTCACCTTTGCAGTCCCTATTTTTATTGTGTCTTCTTTACCTTGCTCTGATCGGGCGTCTCTTCTATTGTGTTTCCATCTGGATTACGGATTTTTTTTTCTATATTTTTTGCTAGAAAATGGCTAAAATAAAGCAAATAAATCCCAAAATAACCCAAAAATAGCAATTCTATCCTATAAAAATACCAATGAAAAGCAAAACACTTTGTAGCTCACTTTTCTCTCGTCTATGTACATTCTCACTCATAATCGTCAACCTTGGCCTATTTTTTGCTATTTTTCGACGTTTTTTGGCCAGATTTGACTCTCTTTATAGTATATACACATCCCTAGGGGCTCATATATAATCATTTGGTCCCCAATTCTGATTAATTATGAGGGCATATTCTTTTTCCCAAAATCACACAATAAAACGCAAAAATGGTTGAAAAATTAATCACAAACATTGCCCTCTAATATATGACGTGAGTCCGCATTTAGAATGCCTCCCCCCCTCCTAGTTGGAGTCCTCTCGGATGACAGGATATCGTCAAGGGTATGTGTTTTGCATGGGTGTGAACTCGTGCTAATGCAGGCTTTGTAATGTAGCCCTATATGCATGTACAGTCAATGCATTTAGAAAGAATTTATGCGGTGTAAGAGGAAGGTATAAATGATTCGCTTATTGGCATTTGTCGTTGAGGTTTCCTGTGGTAGCCTGAGTTGGCTAGCAGATTTTCTTTGCAAGAAGAAGTTGTAAATCTGCTACTCTTTGTTTGATTGTTTTCCACTGTTTTTGAATTGGCGTATGTGGATCCTTTGAAGTCGATATTGTTGTATATTTTGTTGCATGTTCTGGTGGAACATTCTTTCTTTTCCATTGGATGACTTGGGTCTTATAGATCCTTGTAGTTATTGTTGTGGATTCTACTTGTTTCCTCATGCTGATTGCATGATTTGGCTTGGCATTGACAGTTGTAGATAATTTTTCGGTGGTCATCTTTGGCCTCCATACTTGTGTTGTTGGCACGTTCTGAATTGGTAATTTGGGCCGCCATACCAATATAGTCCGTTGCGTATTCGACTGATTGACTATGGTTCTTTGAAGCTTTGCTGGTTGTTGGTGTTTTCTCTGTTCTTGTGCCCCTTTTTTACAGGAATTAGGCTGTTTTTCCTTATCCAAACTTTATATTTCCGCTTTTGTTGGAATTGTGCCTCGGCTAGATCTATACGCCGTACCCAAACTTTCCTGGTTCCCTGCATGGTTGTTGATTTTTGATAATACGTTTCTGGACATGTAAAATTTGTTTGTTGTTGGTCAATGCCTTGCGGATGTATTGACTCCTGTCTTCTCCTTGACATGTATTGGTCATATGATAAGAAGGGTTCTGAAAAGTTTTCATTTCGGAACAGTGCTTCATTAGTATCCAAATCAATGAATACCCTGTTAGCTTTCATCCATGACACTGCTAAGATACAAGGCGTTGCTGATCTACTTGGTGGCAGTACATGCAACTTTGTAGTGTACGGGTGTGCCTGCACTGTGATTGGTAATATAATAGACCACAACGTGGTCACCTCATCACCCGATGCTACTTTCAATCGGTGTGTCTCTGGGATCGTCCTCATTGGTCCAAGTTTCTGAAAGAGCTCAAAGCTGATGACACTCATTTTTGCTCCAGTGTCAAGCAATGCATAGATTTCAACTTGTTCTATGCCTGCATAAGCTTTTATGTAAGGACTACACCACGTATCTTCCAAGTTGTCAATGGTGCTATCCTCCTGAGCCCTAAAGTCTGTTATGGTCTTTTCTAATTCTTCGCTTTGTATATCCGCTTCGATTGTTCGGAATGTCGAAAGAGGATATTCGTCAGTCATCATTGGGGTGACCATGTTTATTGTCTTGAGAAACTGCTTTCGTTTAGCAATGCATTCCTTGGCTTCTTGTTATGCCTGGTCGTGAATTCTTTGTTGTTCCTGTCTATAGGCTTTTCCATAATGTAGTTGAAACAACATTTCTGGTGTTAAAGGTAGATGATATTTTTTTAAACGACATCCACTAATCCAGTTCGGCATTTCTTTTCCATCTAGAGTCGACAGTTTTACTGCTCCGCTGGACGATATTTCTTGGACCAAATAAGGCCCCATTCCCCTTTTCTTTAGCTTTTTGGCATGTTGTTTAAGGGTGTATACTAAGACATAGTCTCCCGTTTTAAATTCCTTGTTCTTGACATGTTTGTCAAAAAACTCTTTCTGTTGTCTTTTTTTTGCATATATGGCTGCTACAGCATTGAGTCATAACTCATCTAATTTTTCAAGGTCCTCTAACCATTCTGAAAGCTCATGCCCCGTCCAGTCCAATTGTGTGGCTACCCTTAGTGTGGGAATCAAAAATTCAATAGGCAATATTGCATTTAACCCATATACCATATTAAATGGCATAGTATTGAGTGTTGTTTTATATGCAACTCGATATGCCCACAATGGCGAATATAGCATTTGATCCTAGTCCGTTCTTGTGTCACTAACCAGTTTTGTAAGAACTGTGCACAATATTTTTTTTGTCGCTTCTGCTTGACCATTGGCTTGTGGATGGTAGGGTGCAGATTTGCGATGAATTACCATAAACTCATTTAATAGATGTTGGATAACTTCATTTACAAAGTGTGTCCCTCTATCACTCACCAGCTCAATGGGAAGGCCATAACGTGTGAACACATATTCATATAAGAATTGTGCCGTGGTTCTAGCGTCTGCTTTTGTTGTGGCTTCTGCTTCTGTGGCCACTATGATATATTGTGCTTGTGAACGATAGGCTGGTGGAGTAATGGGACCAACAAAGTCCAATCCCCATTTAGCGAATGCTCGAGCACTCATCATTGGTCTTAAAGTCATTTCGTCTCTTTTAACTGGTACCTTAGTGCGTTGACATTCATCACATCTTTTCACGAATTTTGCTGCATCTTGAATCATGGTCGGCCACCATATACCTGCAACCATAATGATTTTTACGGTTCTCTCTGTGCTGAAAAATGACCTCCTGCTATGCCTGCATGAGCTTGTTCCAATAATGGAAAGTAGTCATTTTCATGAGGAACTAACCTCAGCTGGTCATCAGTTCCTCTTTTATACAACTGGTCACTAATGAGGGTATACCTATCCGCTTCCATTTGTAAAGCCTTTTGTCTGGCTTTAGACCAATCTTCTGGCAACTCCTTATTAGTCAAATATTCCACAATAGCATGACTCCATGCGGGTGCTACTGTCACTTGGTATAATGTGGCATAATCCACAGTGGTATTGGATGTGCAAAAGTTGCATTTTTTGATGTAATTAGCTACATCGCCTGCCATTCCTGGCCAATACAATCCAAGTCTTCTTAATTGTTCATAGGTCATTTGATTTCCTTGATAAAATCCCCCTGTTTGTGTATGGGCTTCCTCTAGATACGTTTCGTACTCCTCTGGGCCTATACACAACCTTAGAATCCCATCGTGTCCATGATGGTACATTCTTCCTGCAAGCATTGTGTAATTTCGTGCTTGTCTAACGTCTTCCACCGTGTATTTGTCGTCAAAATTCATTCCATATGTCAGCAAACGGAATAATTTTCTCGGACCATTTCGGTGCCATCTCTATATTAAACAGGTATGCGTCTAGGAGATCATCATCTACCCCAGTAGCTTTTTCGTCATGTAGTAATCGAGAAAGGTGGTCTTCTCTTTGATGAGTTTTTCCTTTCTTAACTACTACTATCGTAAAATCAAACTCCAGCAACACAATGAACCATCTTACAATTCGTCCTGTGTTACAAGGTTTGTTTACTAAGTACAAGAGCGCCTGGTGATCCACAAAAAATGTGAATTTGTTCGCAAGTAAGTAATGCCGAAATTTCTTTACCGCATATATCATACCCAATCCTTCTCTTTCAGTGGTGGTATAATTCTTTTCTGCACTGTTGAGTTGTCTACCACCATAACTGATCGAAAAATCTCTATAACCCTCCCTGGTTGTGCTAATATACAGCCTATTGCAAATGCCGAAGCATCTACATGTACATGGAAGATCTTTGACCAATCTGGTACTTTTAGAATTGGTGCAGATACCAGTGCATCTTTTAGTTTCTGGAATGACTCCTCACATTCATTGGTCCAAATGAAGGGGGCGATTAGACTATACAAGGGTTTTTCTATTACAACGTATATGTAGATAAAACGTCGGTAGTATCCACAATGTCCCATAAATGATTGTACCTCTCGTACAGTGTTTGGTCTTGGCAATTCTATGATCACCTTTACCTTGTTCATCAATGGTAATTCCATTAGCCGATACTATGTGGCCTAAGATTTTACCTTGTCGGACCATGAATACACATTTTTCTGGGTCGAGGCAAATCCTATACGTTCTGCATTTTTCGAATACCTTTCTAAGATGATCTATATGGTCTTCTCTCAATAGAGAATAGACACACAAGTCATCCATGTAAATATCCAAGAATATTCGCAAGTATTCTTTAAAAGCATGTGTCATTAATCTCTGAAATGTAGTTGGAGCATTGGTCAAGCCAAATGGCATTACCCTAAATGCATATATGCCCCATTCTGTTGCAAACACTGTTTTGTATTGATCTTCTAGTTTGACCCCCATTTGGTTATAACCAGAGAATCCATCCATAAAGCTATAGGCTTGCTTGCCTGCTACTCGTTCCAAGACATGTTCAGTGATAGGAAGAGGATAGTTGTCCCTTATTGTTGTTGCGTTTACCTTCTTGAGATTCACACACACTCGTAATTTCCCGTTTTTCTTCGGTACCACCACTATCGGTGACACCCAGTACGTGTGCTCTATCTCATAAATAAATTCATCCTCCATAAGTTTGTCTATCTCTTCCTTTATCCTTTTGGCGAATGTCTCATTATATGTGTATGGAAGTTGTTTGCTTGGCTTTGCATCAGACTTCAGAGGATTGAATGTTCACAAATGTTAGGATCCACCCCCTTAAAATCTTTGTACGACCATGCAAATACATCACGAAATTCCTTAAGTGTTTTGATCAGTAAGTCCTCTTCTTCCCGGCTTAGATCTGTGGCAATGTAAGCAGGTCGAGGACTTTCTCCTAGCTCTGCTAAGTCTATTTTCTTGGCGTTCTCTGGCCCATCATAGGACTCATTTGATTTAGGCTCTCTCATTGGTTGCTAAACCACCAATCTTCTTTCCTGAATGGTGTACTTACAATAGTGAGGAGGTACATCTATCTGTTTACTCCCATCACCAGCGTTCGTTCCATCGCTACTTTCCATTTCGGTTGTCCATACATTTTTAATTTATTGTTTCAAATCATTGTATCTCGTTTTCCGTTCAATTTTGTCATAATTGGATCATCAGAGACATCCAGTTTTTTTGTTGCAACTCTTTTTTTTGCCTTGCTTGTTTTCTTAGGTTTCAACAGTCCGGACTTAAATCCTGAGTCTTCAGCAGACTTAAGAAATCTTCCTGACACTTTATCCTTAGCACAATCAACAACATGAATGTTCATAAGGAGCTGTGTCTTACCCCTGAACTCCGGCATAGGTCTCCGCCTAGTTGGTAGATTGTTATATTGGTGTCGTTTACTCTTGTATCTTTTTTGGCGTCTCTCACTTTGGTTTGGGAAATTGTAGAAGACGTCATTGTCTTGTTCTTGATGGTCGTCTCCCTCCGTATTTTCCGACTTCTCGTCATCCGCATTATCCTTGTTTTCACATTGATAAGAAGAATCATAAAATTCTTCTTCCTCCTGCTTGATTTCTTTAGTGGGGATGTCCACATAGCCCACTATCTTAATCTCAAGTTTCGTTTCTGTTTTATTGATCCTCATATTCTCAGTATCTCCATCGTTCTCGTCTTCCTCCAAAATTTTGCTCAACATGTAGTACGGTATGATATCGTAGCCATTCTCGTCACAAAATTTGGTGGGAGTGACTTCATTGACGCATACATCCAATGTAGCCAAAATTTGAGACCATTCTAGGGGTTCGAGCTTCTCTTTAGGAAAGGGTTCTCATATATAGGCATCGTGATCCTCTCTAGTTTCCTTTCATTGTGGTCAAATTCACTACATTGAGATGCTCCACACATCCATATCTCCTTTTTCTTATAGAGCCACGCTGGGACTTCTAATCCACTAATGGTGGCTGAGTCAAATTCTTCCACAGGTGTTCTCGTGACATCATGGTAGCTATGATTTTTCATGTTTACATGTGTAGTACTTTCAGCATGTCTTAGATACAAATAATCATACCCCCAATCCTGCACCATCTTGAGTTGCCTCATGAACGGCCTACCAAGGATAATTTCATAGTTGTTCTTCTTGCCGTAATCTACTATGGCAAAGGTATGTTTGTACTCTATGCCACATGAAGATACCACAATTGCCTCAAGAAATCCTTTAGGCCTTTCTATGTGCCCATCCGTCAGTTGCAATTTCATTCTAGTTGTTTGTCTTGCTGGTCTTCCCCATTTTTTCCCATAGCATTTTGGTCGCAATGGCAATGCCAGCTCCGCTATCAAGTATGGCCTTAGTCTCTATGCCGTTATACTCAACTGGTAGGTTGTGTTGCCGTCTTAACCCTCACAATACTCTCCGACCTTGTTGAGTGGCACTGGTCTAGTGTTGACTTTCTTCGGTTATGTGTCATTAAGCTCGGTTTCGAAGAACTTAAGAGGCATCCTTATACCAAATTTTTCAAGAGATTTGCCCACTTCCGTCCACATGCTTGGCCTAATTTTTAACACTTCTGCCAATGTGATTGTACACTTGACCAGAGTGGTCAAAAAGTCTGTCAAGATTTTAGTGTCCAATTGATTTGACTCGCGTATTCTTTGAGAAGGTACTCTTTGAATTTCTGACCTTGCCTCGTAGTCTCCCATGTATGGTAGCAAAGTTCTGAGTGATGCCGTTCTGCTAGCTTTCGATGCAACTGAACCATTATCCCCTTGAAATGATTTAGCGTCTAAATACCATGGAGGCTTATTCAAGTTTAACTCCAAGCGCTGACTCGATTGTTTTTGTCTCATATTTTTCTTGAGCTTTTCTCACCGTTTCCCATAGCTCTTCAGGCCAATTTTTCTTCCACAATAGGGGTATATGGTGGAAAATCTTTAAGTGATTCATCAGTGCTTTAAGGCACGATTCTTGCATCCTCTACATCTAGCAAGGATTTAACGTTTTCTATCTTGTCAGGTACCCTTTGTTCGGTTTTGTGAGGTGTTTCATTGTTTGGTGTTTTTATTACTCTATCTCTTCCATAGGTGGAGGCTCCAGTAAAGCTTGTGCAGTTTCAATCAGCTGTTTGCACATCTCTAGTCTCTGTTTTTCTATCTCTGGATATGGATATGTCATCCACCTTTGCTCTAGAGTCTGTCTGTTCTTCAATCTTGCTTCATATGCTTGCAAGATTGCATCTAAGGGTTCATTGACCTTATCTACTAATACCGACCCTCCTGAGCTTGCGCTTCTAGGTCCCTCCGTTGATTTTAGAGAGTCGGACTCTCTTTGCCGTTTAAGTTGCTCTCGAGCTATTGTTAGCTCAGCTTCTAACATCTTTCTATTTTTGCTCACGTATAGCTTTCATTTTCACTCTTCGTTCTTTCCAAGGATTACTCTCGCTGACCTGACTTCTTTGGTCTTGAAACTTCTTGATTTCATCTGATTACATGAGGCTGATTGTCATTTTTCCTTGTTTCTAAAAACCAAAACCTCAACAGGAATCTGACCCGTCACTGGAAGGTAGAAACACCTAGCATATTCAAAGAGTT